>NC_135427.1:15992110-16064610 GCF_051991245.1 Festucalex cinctus | reverse complement strand
GGAAAGGAGGCTAACTGGGCCAGCATGAACACATCATCCCGAGCAATTAGAGTCACTCACACAATACGCATCCGCCTCCCTGTCGGCTGGGACTCAATCGCAATATCGACATGTTTTGTTTGATTTTGCCACAAGGTATCGATTTCATTAGCGTCCACTAGGGGTGAGAGAAAACATACGGTTTTCTTCAATACAGTATCAATATCGGTGTCAAATGATGATATGATTGTTCGAGTGTGTGTGTGTGTGAGAGAGAGAGAGAGAGAGAGAGAGAGAGATTGATATGATAATTTTCTGCGGCAATATTGTAAAACGGACAAACGTGTCAAAAATCTGAACAACCTGACAAAACATCTGCATCATCTATCTCCCTTTTGTCTGCTGATAACAGTCTGGACACACGAGCGTCAAATGTGGATATTATGCTTGTCACTCTCCACAGTCTGTTTAGTGAGTGAACGCTGTTAGCGATTCCGTACAAGCCCCGCCCCCTCCCCTTCCCTTCCCATCCTCTCCCGCCTTTGTTATTCCTCTTTTGTGCAATGCTTTGCCTAAGGAGCCACATTTCCTAGCAACGGCCTGCCAACCAGCGTTTGGCAGCGCGTCAACATTCTCTCGCTTTGTGGGAAAACGCCACCGCTTCCTGCCTGCCTGCCCGCCACCAGCCACGATGAAGATGATGAAGATGATGTTGATCCATATAACGGATAAATTGCAAGTCGCGCACGTCCTGACGATCGGCACATTTCAGAACGTGGCGGACGGGGATGGGGTTGTTCAAACGCCCATTGGTGGCCCACTTTGAAAACCGCAATTCATATCCCATGGAAGCTGAACAACAACTCCCCCACATCATCGCACCATTTGTGCCATGCTTGCTAATGAGACATCAAGGCTAAAAGGAGGGGGAGGGGCCACATTTTTAGAAAAAAAAATAAAAAATCTAAGTAACCATATATAAACTTCCCAACATTTTACAAGTCCATAATCAGTGTCAGCATCAGTCTCAATTTTCCCCGGACTTGTTATTTCCATACAATTCATCAAAGTAGGGTGTCGGGGAAGGAACATTAAGATCTTTTTTGACTGTTTTACAGTCGGGGTTGGGTAACGGACTGGAATGCGGCGACCTTTCCAAGGCAGAGGGGGGGGGGGGAAGCAAGCTGGTAATGGAAACACTGGATTTGCGAAAAAAAAACAAAAAACAAAACTCAAATATCGCAAAAAAGTTTTTGAAACACTTTGCACATTAGTAGCCATGTGACACGGAGGAAAGGTATGTAACACGTGTATTTTCATTTACTTGCAATTGACTATTTGTTTTGAGAATTCCCTCACATGTTATTGTATTATTATGTATTTTTATTCTCCACACTTTTTTGATGCCTAACAACTCCCAATTACATTGCTCAAATTTCAACTAGCTTCAAAAATTCACACCTCCTGGGGTATATATCGTCTGATTCCACATTACTTACAACATTTGCACAATTTAACATTTAATATCAACTTTTCCCCATTCATTTTGAATGGGACAGTCATTTAACTTTTTTTTAAGTATCACTTTCCACGCCCACTTCCAAATATATAACTTATCATTACCAGGTGTCTGATACTGCTCAGTGGCACAGTTGGTAAAGCGCATTGTCCCGGAAACAGGAGTTTATAATTTTTTCATAATTTATCTCTCAATGTGCTTTCAGCATTCCCACACATTTTTTCCAGAAATTGCACCTAAGTCTAGTTCAATTCGCTATTGTAGTTTAGTTTTACATGCTGAAGTGTTTTGTATATCATGAAAAGAGAGAGAGGTGTAACCGAGCGAGCCTTGTGCGAGAATAAAAGGAGATGAGCTTGACTACAGGAAGTAGGAAGTATGGGGCCCACTCGCTTTTGTGTCGGAAATGCCTCCTGAGGGGATAACAAGTCTTTAAGTGATTTAGCTACATAGCAAATATGCCGCCGTTCAACGCACCAATGTTCCATATCGTCGCATGAGAATTTGGTCCGATACCACCGGTAACAAGCGAGACACAGCTTGAAAGCCGTTCTCTGTCTACACCAGAACACGAGTTACAACACAAAATTCCCGAACCCGCCCGATGAAGTGATATAACTACACCGGGCGTCCGTCTTCCCTAAACATCACGAGGACATCCTACAGAACAGCGAGGTCTTGCGAGAATGGGAAATTACGAGAATTGCGCCTCAGAAGCCAAACACTCTTCAATGGAAACACCGGCAAATCGACATTGTACTTCATTTAAATAGTACAATATCGCTTTTATTTTTGAGAAAAAGGGTCATGGAAACGCAGCTACTGATCTGCTTGAATTAGGAGCGCAAATCTCAAGCTGGAGACACGAGACGAGCATCCTCGTGCGAAGACATTGGCTCGTGTGCGTTTTGTGTTGAAAGCACATTTTGACACTTGAGCAGGCACCTCTCGGCCTTCAAAAGGGATCAATGAAAACATTCCACCGATAACAATGCGGAGGCAGGCAGCGAACGGAGCTTGCTGTTGTCTTGCCAGGAAAAAATAAATAAAAAAAATAAAATAGAGCCTCATTTGACTCCACAATGGAGACGTTGGCAGACACTTGTGGCGAAAGTAGAGAGCACGATGGCCACAATGTTGACACTTACGGCGATGTAGTAGACCTTGGCTTGGGTTGCCAGCTCCCAGTTGCCGTCCAGGTCCAGATGTTGCTCCTTCTTGTAGCACTGCGCTGCCGCCAGGTTGGCCACCAGGGACCTGTACGACATACATCAAATATTGTAGAGACTCATTTTTCAAGTATGACTATCAGTGTGTAATAATATGCATACCTGTAATGCATATTATCAGCTTCATAAACCAACAAAGAGTTGTTTGATGATAAGTTCAAGACCGATACCAGTACGAGTGTGTACTCTAAGTACCCATTGACAGTACTGATACCACAAGTATTTGTGGCGTGTAAAATTTCATTTACCATTTTATTGTGAACAAAGACCTCTCTTTCAGGTGCAGATGATGATTTGAACAATGTGTCAAAATGGCGCAGTATAGCGCCATCTACTGACGAGGAGGACTCACTTGATGTCAGGTTTACTAAGTTTTACTTGTATTTTGGTAGCTGGAATTGACAGCCTCCACGAATACCCGATACCTTGAAAAGAAGGTTGTATTTGTTCGATACAGATAATTGATATCGTTACTCTCCCATCCCTAAAAACAATGCTTTGCTGCAAACGCCTCCAAATTTGTATTTGTTTTTCATCCATCCACTGGATAACGATCTCAACACTGTATCACAAGAAAAAACAATCACCTTATCTTTTTGAGAAAAAAAAGATACAGTCACAGTATCAATATCATAACACAATATTGATATTTTGACTCGTGTATTGATTGATACTATATAGCAACGCAATACGATCCAATCCTGTCCAATTTCACAAGTGCAAATTGTGTTTTTCCAGCCAAAGATAACTCCCAACATGGAAAAGCACCAGTGCGAGTGAGTGGGGGGGGGGGAAACAAGTAGAACATGATGAACACTTGAGCCGTGAGTGCTGATGTTGGTGGTTAGTTGGGAGTGTCGGATATAAAGAGAGGCAGGTGGCATTATCTTAACACGGGCCATTAGGTAGCAGCCCCTCCAAAACGCGGCGGCCCTCTTTATGAGCGGCTATCAAAGTGAGTGCAACAATCAGAGCTACTTGATGAGAGCAGGTGCTGCGACACAAAAAGCGCTTCGCCGCCTTTCACGGGCGTGTTTCGGGAATTTCAATGAGGAAAGACCGGATGAGATGCAGGACTGATAAATTGCAGGAATTTGTCAATGATAATTTAGGGTTGAACGGAAATATAAGGAAACGGACGTGAAGGAACATTAACAAGGAAAATGAAATTTTCCTATTATGAAAAATATCTTCCTGCATTAAACTTCCAATGACATAAAATACTACTAGAAAATCCTACACCAAAAAATTGAGTAAGGCTGTGCAATTAATCGAAATTAAATTACAATTTTAGTTATTACACTCCACAATTACAAAATCAGCATAATCATTAAAAAAAAGATTAACACAAATTTTTTAGTTATTTAAATTTATACATTTGCACCTTTTTTAAAATTTAAAATAAATTTATAATAAATTTTGTTTCATCCAAAAGGAACTTACATAGTTAATAATAATAATAACAATAATAATTAATTATTATTATTATTATTATTATTATTATCATAATTAGTGTTTCAAAGAATTGTATTTGTCCTAATATTTTTTACTAAACATTTTCTTGTTTTGTACCCAAAAAAAACTAAGTGATCGTCCTAGTGCACAGTGCATAAGCTGCACTCCAAAGTCAAATTTTACATACATAAATAAATAAATATATATCATTGTAAATATCTATTATTAGAATAAATTCTGTTTGATCCAAAGGGAACTTACATAAACTTTAACAAATAACAAAAATGTAAAATTTTAAACAAATGAGCCAGAGAGGAATAGTGAAAATAAAGGTAGAACATTTTACAATTACTGAAGTAATACACGTAAATTAATATTACAATAAAAAAGTGCAAAGCAAAGTTTTGTGCAATGAACAACACAAGGAACAAAGTTAAACAGTAAATATATGTATTTTCTTTTAATTAATCTTAACATTTTTTTAAATTAATCTTAACATTTGTTTTTTTATTAATCTGAACATGTTCTTGTTTTGTACCAAAAAATAAATATTTGAATAATCGTGGCTTCAATTATTGCCAAAGTAATCAGGACTATTATTTTTTTCCCCATAATCAAGCAGGCCTAAAGCGGAGCTTGATTTTTCGGGCAATTTTCCAGCAACAAGGTGTGATGCCCCACATTGAAAACATTTTGAATCAGTATTTCCATATCAAGCAATCCGAATAGTTTGGATTCAATTCCAATCGAAGACTCATCAGACGGATTTGAAGCCAGCAGCGGCCGTCAGTTGAGCGACCTTTGCTCTTTGTCTTCAGAGTTGTCTGAGGAACACCTGCAAGAAATCTTCCGCCGCCAGTCTGCCTGAACGCGCCGCGTGACCTTTTCACGTGTCGCGGATCAACATCAGACAAGCAAGCCTGTCGGGCCAGGTAGCGAGCGGGCTGATTGACTGACAACTCGGCACTGAACGTCATAGATGGCAGTTTACCATATTTTAGCCCCATGTAACTGTTTGTTTTGTTTTGTTTTGTATCAGGGCCGGAATATTTTGAGATTTTTCATTAGAGATTTGACTTTTTTGTTTGAAGTCAGTTTTAATTAGTTTTTAGAGCAGGTTTGTTAGTTTTGATTCGTTTTTTTTCCCCCCCTGAAAATGCTTCATTTCATATATATATATATATATATATAAACTTCTGATGTAAAAATAAAACTAATACTAAAACTAAGTTGAAATGAAGCATTTTCAGGGGGGAAAAAAAACGAATCAAAAACTATATATACATATATATATATATATATATATTTATTTATTTGTTTTTTAAATATCAATATATATATACATAATTTATTGCTTGACCTTTCCTGCTTCTGTACAGAAAATTAAGTTTTAGCAATGTAAGATAATATTTGATTTGTTTACAAATGGTGTGCCATCGAAGAAAGCGCCGTCTCATGCCACTTGGAAGTACAGTAGGTCTTATGTTGAGGATGTTGGCGACCACTCACCGGTTGTCGCCGGTGATGCAGGCGGCGCAGGTGCCGGTGGGCTCCTCGCTCTGCTCGTAGTAGCGGGCGTCCACGTGCGCCTCCTCCGCCTTCTTCTTCAGGATCTCGCCAAAGCGGTCGGTGCCGATGCAGCCGAAGAAGGTCGCCACCTTGTGGGGCTTCTGGATCATCCACTGGGACACGGGCAAAAAAAAATAAATCAAATATTAACACGGAAAGTGAAGTCTCACGCATGATTTGGTGAAATACTGTAAGATTTGTGAAACTCTGATGCGATTTTTTAAATTGCGTCAGATTTGGTGAAGTCTCGCGACGCTTTATCCAGTTGCACAAAATATGCTTTAGTCTCATGGGATTTTTTTTTTAAGTCTTCTGAATTACAGTGAAATCTCAAAAAAACATTTTTGAAATCTCACGACATATGATGGATACTCGTCTAATCTGCTGAGATCTCAACAATATCTGACAAAGTCCTGCAAACGTCTCTCCAGTCTCCTGAAATATGTTGAAATATTCACAAAAACATTTGTTCAAGTCTAATGCAATATGTTCCAATCTGAGTCAAGTGTTTTGTTTCATGTTTTCCAGTCTTAAACCATGTTGAAGTCTCAAAAAATGTGCTGAAATCTCACACGATTTGTCAAAATCTTGGGAAACAATCTTATGATTTTAGTCTCATGGGATTTTTCCAAGTCATGAAATTTGTCAAGTATTGTGAGATTTGTTAGTCATACATAACTTTCTGACTTGATTTTTTGTTCATTTTAAAACTCTCAAAATTGTGAAGTAAATGTAATTATTTATAATTAACATTTAGAGATTTAGATTATTATTTTTTTTGCCCATACCCAAATAAACTGTTAAAATATAACACATGAATGGTGCTGAAAGGGATACTTGACTCACTGAGCCATTTTCAGCAGTAAAAAGTGAATATATTGTCTATAATTAATGTGGTAACTTGATTTTTTTTTCATGTACAATTAGTATCTTTAAAAAGTCATTTTTCTACTTGCTGTCGACTGATGACATCACCTGTGCTGAGGAAGTAGGAAATGACCAATCATTGCTCAGTTTGCTGACCAAACCCATAAAACAGGTGAGCCATGATTGGACATTAGCTACTTCCTCAGCCCAGGTGATGTCATCAGTCGACAGCAAGTAGAAAAATGACTTTTTAAAAGTTATTAATTGTACATGAAAAATAATCAAGTTATCAAATTTATTCTGGATAAAATATGAAATTGGAAATTGCTGGAAATTGTTCAATGAGTCAAGCATCCCTTTAAGTCAAAAGACGGTGCAGGTCTACAAAGTCATGCTTTCCGTCTATCAGGCCGACGCCATCCATCCCCTCCCCTCCGCTAGACGTGAAACGTGCACGCGCAAACTGCCGGCGAAAGTCAACACAAGTGCACTCTTCTTCTTCTTCTTCTCCTTCTCCTTCTTGCTCAAACCTTCTTTGCTGCAGGCGCCTCGCACTTATCAAGGTCAGCGGCTCGGGTACACGTCAAGTCCAATCTGACTCTCCCGTCATCGTGATCACCCCCCCCCCCATCCAAGGTTAGGCTGTAAATAATGACATGTGCCGGCCACTCAGGTGGGAATACATGATGGGCGCATAACCCCCTCCCCCGCCTCTTCGACGTCCAGCCACCGCTGTCCCTCTGATGACAGCATGGTGAATCACAGCAGTGCCCTTCTTCTTCTCCTCCTCCTCTTCCTCCTCTCCCTCTCTATGACCCTCGGCTGTACTCTCACTGCCAACTCAGCTTGTCATTTTGCAGGGTCGTTAACAGGCACACATACACTAACATGCGCATGAGTACACGGTGCGCCCACGCAGAGAAAAAGCCTGACAAACACACAGATTGAAAACACCTCTGCTTTTTTTTTTTTGCCAGAAGCTGCCTTCCTACACTAATAAAAACAAAGCGGCAACAGATAAGAAGAAATGTATATCTCTACATTTCCACCCTGGAGACAATCCATCTCCATTCACAGATTACGTGCGACGATGTTGTTTTTTTGGCTTTCAAAGGGTCAGGAAAATTTCTGGTGAATTTCCGTGGGAAGTTAAGAAAGGAAATGATTTTGGAAGTACTCCAAATTGGAAACTTTCCATGGGGATTGAGGTGGGAATTTCATGGAAATGTGTCACAATCAACTATGAATATAAACATTTTGGTTTGGTCATAAGCAAAACAGTTTGCTCTCTTATTTTCCATGACAGTACCATCAGCACCGACCTTCAATTTTGTCAATTCCTGGTTTATTCCCATGAATAATGTGAATGTTTCAGACTTTAAAGCGATACAACACTTATTAATCATTTTCCACTATTGTGTACAAAGAATAAAGTGCAAATATCTCTGGCATCTTATTCCCTGAGCTTATTTTAAACCGATTAAGTATCAGATTTCAATCTTACGGTGTGGGACGCCATATTCCTGGTCACGTGATCGTGATGACGTATCCCGTACGTAACCGGAAGCCGTCTTCGTTCATTTCAACGGGAATTGGCTGACATAATGAGCGAGAAAAAGACTGTCTTTGATCCCAAATACTGCGCCAATTCTGTTCAGAGTGAAGTCCTCAACATGCCTGGTTTCGTGTCATTCAGTGTGGGGGTGGGGCGGCCGCTCCTAATGTGGGCTAAAGTGTGCTTAGCACACGACATGTAGTTTATCCTAGCAGAGTGAAAGTCACCCGAATGTTTCCCGTCCACTTCGACTCGCCGCCGGCTGGATCTGCCAGTTTCATCCGGCTTTCGGTTGTAAACAAATCTTTGGCGTGTCCTCCGTGGCTGTACTGCTTTTGAAGAAGTGCTTCTTTGTTGTAAGGCGTAATTCCACCTTTGACGTCCGCCGTGGGACGTGATAATTCCTCGTGAGTGTCTTTGCCATCATTCATTCCGTGTCATGCAATGTGTATTTTATGCACGCGATACGTCACGATCACGTAACTGTCCAAAATGCCCGATACAGCACTTAACATAAAAATATAGATAAAAATTGCTATAAAATCATAACTGCTCAAAATAAATTGGCATTTTTTTCAGGGAAGTGCTGAAATGAACCAGTTCACCGAATAGCTGGTTAGTTTTTCATAATTCTTATGTTCCTTTAAAAAAAAAAAAAAAAAATAGCCTGTAATTTTACAAACCTACAACAGATTGATTATGGTACTTTATTGTGACCTAAGAAAGCTCTCAACTCAAAGTACTCACAAATGGGCATGGTGTGAAATCTGGGCCTGTTCAGTTGAACATAAATTCTGTATAAATGGCAACAGGTGGATACGGAGCTTCAATGTACCTTTGTTCTAACCAGTCACGATACGTCACTGCCACAGACAGATGAACAAAGATACATCTGTAATTACTAATTTTCACACTAATTGCTGGAACTGAATTGGCTCATTTCCTACACTGCTGCGGTGGTTGTGAATAGCTGCCTTCAAATGTAATGACATCCAAGAAAAGTATTAAACCCGGTTATTAACTAAACCCACAACATACAAGCACCTTTTGGAAAGAACAATCTGTGTACTTGAGAAATGCCTCCCCCGCATCTCTGTCTCATCTGCTGCTTGATTTCACCGGCACAGCACCGCCTGGGTAATGAAGTCGCCTGCATGCGCGTTGGCCCGATCCCGCCCGGGGCGCTGCGCTGCTATAATTGGGGTTGTGACAAAGCATGAATACCCAGGAAGCAGTATTGGTTGACCTCTTGCTGACTTTACCTCCTCCGCCCACCCTCTCTTGCAAACGGCGGCTGCGGCATTATGGGATGATGCTGACGGATTGTCTGTAGGGTGTACTTTTGTCAACTAGGGGTGGAATCGATGAGTGGACGAGTTGACTAACTCTACTATGTCGTATCAACATTTAACGGTATCAATTTAAAAAAAAAAAAAAATGGTGTGGTGCATGTAGCGGATTTTCTTATTTCATAGGTTAGGTCTGGAATAGACATGAGCCGATATTACATTCAGATAGTATGATAACCGTGAGCAAAATATTGCAATATAACCTCATGAAAATTATTTGAAATATTTGTGTATATAAAGGCAGTATTTTTCTTCCAGTGAAAGCAATCGATTTTATTTTAAAATATAGAATATTTGGTACAGAAGAAACGTGCACAATGTCACTTTTTTTTCCCCCAGTCATGCCATGGGCTACTTATGTTGTCTTTAGGGCTAACTAGTGCCCACTTGAACATTTTTTTTCTTTTTTTTTTTCAGGACAATGTAAATGAATGAACAGAGCAAAAAGGCTTCTATGTTACCACGGTGCATCTTGAGTCTTGCTCCCTCTGTCCTCCTCCTCCTAATTTATGCCTAACTCCTCACCCCTCCCCTCTCTGCTACTGGGGGGGTTATTTCAAGGCAATCAAATTCAAAGACACTTCTTGTTTTTATATTGTGCCCTGCTAAGAAGACCATACCTAGTCTGGAACATAACTCACTTTTGTGATATTTTTGTTGCTATGTGTGCCATGAGATTTTTCTCATGTAAAATATGTGCCTTGGCGCAATAAAGGTTGGGAAACACTGCTTTGAGCTATTAAATTGCTTTTGTATGTAAATGACATAATGGTCTCGCACTCAGCTCCTCCTACCCCCAGAACCCAACGAGATGTTGGCAATAATTTCTGCACTATTAATGATGCAATTCCGATGTAATGAAGCTCTGACGGGGAGGTTGACAGACTCAAACGAAAAAAGGTAACGGCATCTGGAGGTGGCCGGGAAGGCCCGGCGGGCGCCTCGCCAAGCTTCCCATCTGGAGTTTGATGTTGCCTATCACAGGGCATAGACAGAAAGTGGGCTGCGCAACATCAAAACCTGGAAACCCCAAAGTTACTTGTTTAAAGGTTGACCTGTGTTTGTTTGTTGTTTTAACAAAAGAATGAGCAAACATCTGTCCATTGCAAACCTGTCATGGTGCGCCATTTTGTATGAAGTGTGGCCTGGTTGCTGCGGCTGAGGGGGTCGGGGGCCTGACGTTGATGAGCTCTGGCAGCTTCCATTAAATCACTCTTTTCTGGAAAGTACGGGGGTGTGAAAGAGACGGGCCTGAAGATTTTTGCAGTCAATCAGGTGGTAACTCACAGTGACCCGAGAAGAGACTCCCTTGCCTTCTGGTCAATAACTCCAATCCGGTGGATTTCATGCGCAGTTAGCTGTGTGGGGGATGCTAGGCCTCAGCTCGCATTTAGGAGCGACCAAGGTCTAAGAAATTAGAATCCTGATGATCTAAGTCGAGCTTTATGGCTGAGGGATCTGGTTATTAATCAGACACCAGTGGACTTATCGAGAAAATGACTTGAGACCAACAACAAAACACCATGTGATACGTTTTATGGAGAACTATCGGGCTTATAGGTTTGGCTTCTAGATATTTCATCACAAAAACAAAAATCCAGGTCTTTAACGTCCTGGTGCTTTTCTGGTCTTCTTTTGATGCCGCGAGATAGATCAAGACCAGTGACCACAGAATGGACTACAAGACTGCACTCCTTTGATACCACAGCTCTAAGAAAAATCCTTGGGTACCAATGGACCATCTGTGTCAACCAGTCGGTTTCACGAAGAGTTTGTGATCTAGCGTTATGGCTGAGAGACCTGGAAATTAACCAGTGACCATAACCTCTGATCATCTTGCATCAAACAGTCTGCTTGGTGAATAATTTTTCATAAAATCACCAACTAAAGAACCTCAAGAATCAGACTGATTGGTTTGTTGGCTTCCTTCCAGGCAACTAAAGAACCGAAATCTATGTGGTAAGATTTCCAGAGAACTATCAGACTCATGTTTGGCTTTCAGATATTTAGTTCCAGTAACAAAGGTCCAAACTTTTAAAAGTTCTGTTGCTCCCAGTCTTGCTTTCATGGCTGCGACATCAACCAGTGATCTTAGACTGTACTTCTTTGATACTAAGTCACTGAGAAAAATCTTTGGGATTACTTTGTGTTGGCTTCATGATGTCATGACTCAGAGTGAAACAGCCGAATGACACCCTCCGGCTTTTTTTTTTTTTTTTTTTTTTGTATGCTCTTCACAGCTAATCAACCTGTTCTGATCACATCCAGCCTCCCTGCCAGGCCACTGAAAGTCCGCATGCTTGTGCTTTGGTGACACCAGTAAAAAGACCAGGCAGGCAGGCAAGGAGTAGAATTGTAAATGATCTACATGATAATGAGCTGATTATCAGTCAAAGGCTTTGGTAAATCGCACACACACTCTCTCGCTCTCATTTCCTTTCAGATCAGAGATCCTCATTGTGTTCCATTTAGGGTCTGTCTGTTGGTTGTGTTGACACAAAGGCATCGTGCTGATGCAAGGTTGAGACTGAAGATCGCTTTAGTCAAAACGGTTTTGCTGCAATGGTGACACTCAAAGCAGCAAGTCAGACCACAGCTCAGTTTCTGTTACGACTACAACAACATACAACCTTTATTTTATTTCTGTTCCCCTCAAGTGGCTAACAATTTCAAGAATCGACATCAAGCTTGGATGGATCCATAATATTTTTTTTTTTCCCCAGACTAAAAAATATATATCTAATATTTGTTTTTCACCAGATGTTGACAATGGAGAATCGTTTTCTAAAGAAACTACTTTTGGGTTTCTTTTTTTCCCTTTTTTTTTTTTTTACTTCCAAAATTAAAAATAAATCAAAGGAATAGTTTCAAAGTCACTCAAATGTAAAACAAAACCTTTTTTTTTTAAATTACCTTTTATTTAAATACCTTTTTTTCCCCCCATGTTTTCTATTGTCTTAACATTATATATATATATATATATATATATATATATATATATATATATATATATATATATATATATATATATATATATATATATATATATATATAGTTTGAATTGTGCATTACTGCCATCCACAGGATTGGAGTTTTAACAGCAATTGATCAAATGAACAATTGAAATATTAATACTGATTTTTTTTAAACATTCTTTTATATTTATTAAAAGTTCAGAAAAAAATAAATATGAATACAAAATATTTTTAAAATCTGAAAATATTGTGTTATTATCTATTGGTTCTGGAGGACACAAAATGCATTTTTGATCGTGACTTGAGCATTCATTTTGAATTTGGGGTTGTTTGTTTATTGTGCTCTTTTAATCATCTGCTTATCTTAAAGCTTCATTTCCTTATCAAACAGAGGCGAGGGGAGAATCGGGGTGCATTTCCCTGCCCGTTTCAAGTAAATAAACAGGATGTTGCATATAAAACGAGGGTGGCGGATGGGCAGTGGGCTTGTTCAGCCATCAAAATGTGCATTTAAACTCTTGCCAAATTTGCAAATCACTATTTATTAATTGGGAAAAATGAAACTGGTCAAAAGCAATGTAACTTCTTTACATTACAAGTAGTAATTTATCAGTAGCAGCGCTGCGACCTACCTCCATGCCTTGCACTTTCAAAATAAAATCTGTGAGCCGTAAAACGATAAGATGCTTGAAATGTTTTAGAACCGGTTACAGTTTAAACAAATATGTGCAAAAACATTCACCATACATGGAAATCACGATAGAAGGCGGTCATGACATCCGACAGTTGAGCGTGTGGGCAGAGAGTTCATCCCGGCGACCGGCAGGCAAGCAGACAAAACATCTGCTTTTATATCGTCTGTACCTTGACTGAAAAGGCCACTTTTTACATTTTACTTTGACAAGCAGGATGCTTCTTGGGATGTGATTGGTCCTGCAGGAACAGGTTAAAAAAAAAAAAAAAAGAAGAAAAAAAAAAAAAAAACACCCCGCTATCGAGTTACGGGCGTCTTTATGTCCTCTGCAGACGTGGACGAGTGGAAATATCAACGACGAGCTTCTCCGCTTACGTTTGTCTGCACAGGTAAGCAAAAAAAAGAAAAAAAGAAAAGAAAAAAAAACCGCTCTTAGCTGCTGCCTGACCTTGAGACGGATGTCCGTCATTCAATCAGCCAGCTCTAGCTGCGTTAAAGCCGCCTATCATTTTGCACTAATAGAGCGGCTGTTCACACGACTAAACTGTTACACCTTTACACATAAAAGGAGTTTATCCAATGAATTAAAAAAGGAGAGCATACATACTAACCATTATTAATAATAGATGGGCAAGCCATCCTGTCACATTAAAACACTCTTTTCGACACTGTCAAGTTGGGGCGTGGCTAAAATGGGGACCAGTGATGCATGAGTCAATCCTCCCCATTTGTTCACATCAGCAGTTATCTGGTGCAATTACTGAGTTCTAATGACGAGCATTGCTGTGGTACTTTTACCATTTTGTCATTGGATTATTTTGTAATTGTGTCACATTTTGTAATTTTCAAAAAAAAAAAAAAAAACTTTTAACATTTTTGCACTTTTGAACCATTTCCACAAATTAGTTCAGTATTTTGCATTTTTGTATCAATGCTAATTGTTTTTATTTGGTAAATTTCTTAAACATTTCATAAAATATGCACAATTTTATCAAGTGTGTTAGTTGTTTTTTAATTTATTTTATTTGTTCCACATTTTATAAACTAAAAATAATTGTTCAACATGTTTCTTTCTTTTTATTTATTTATTTTTAATTTCTAAAATTTAAATTTGGTGAAATAGTAGTTTCATTTTTTTTTTATTCTAATTAAAATAAAGAATATTAAAATATTCTGTAATTTTATATTCATTTATTTGCACTTTTGAACCATTTCCACAAATTAGTTCAGCATTTTGCATTTTTGCATCGATGTCAAATGTTTTGGTTTTTTTTAAATTTCTTACAAATTTCATAAAATATGCACAATTTTATTAAGTATGTTTTTTTAAATTTACTTTATTTGTTCGACAATTTGCAAACTAAAAATAATTGTTCTATTGTAATTTTACTTTTTTTTTTTTACTTTTTTCTCCCACATTTGTGCACTTTTGAACCACTTCGTGCAATAAAAAAAAAAAAAAGAACATTAAAATATTCTGTAATTTTATATTCACTCATTTGCACTTTTGAACTATTTCCACAAATTAGTTCAGTATTTTGCATCAATGCAAAAAAATGTTTTTTGAAAATTTCTTACACATTTTATAATGTGTAATTTATTTTACAATTTATTATTTTCACAATTTATTTGTCGACAATTTGCAAACTAAAAATAATTGTTCTATTGTAATTTTAAGCTGAACTTTTATTCTCTCCCACATTTTTGCACATTTGAACCCCTTCCACAATTTAGTTCACCATTTTGGATTTTTTGTATCAATGCTAAATGTTTTTGTTTTTTTTGTAAATTTCTTACACATCTCATAAAATGTGCACAATTTTATCAAGTGTGTTTGTTTTTTTAATTTATTTTATTTGTTTGACAATTTGCAAACTAAAAATAATTGTTCTACATTTTATTATTTTTATTTTTAATTTACAATATTTAAATTTGGTGAAATAGTGTTTCATGTTTTTTTTTAATTCCAATTTAAAAAAAAAAAGAACATTAAAATATTAAGTAATTTTATATTCACTCATTTGCACTTTTGAACCATTTCCACAAATTAGTTGAGCATTTTGCATTTTTGCATTAATAGTAAATGGTTTTTTGTGTTTGTAAATTTCTGACATATTACATAAAATGTGCATCATTTTATAGTGTTTTTTTATTTATTTATTTATTTATTTTATTTGTTCCACATTTTGCCAACTAATAATTACGGTTCTACATTTTTTCATTTTTTTTTTTTATTTCAAAAATTTTAATTTGGTGAAATAGCTATGTTTCATGTTTTTTTTTTAAATTCCAATAAAAAAAAGAAATAAAACTTCCAGTGAGGTTGTGGAGCAGTCAGACGAAAGCCCGCTTTCCCCCCCTCATCCATTATCTGTTATCCAGCAGGTATTTTTCTGTTTTTGCTGACAGTTTACGGCAAGAGGCGAGAAGAGTGGCGGCGCATCGTGACACGTGGAAAAACTTTGGATTTATCGCTCCGATAACCTTCCAGATTCCTTTTTTTGGCTGGTGCCGGCGCGCCAGACAACGCCGCCGGAGCCATCCATCATTCACACACACCCCCCATCACACCAACCACCCCACATGTGAGCCGCCAGTGATAAATTAGCCGCTGCCCCGTCTCCTGTGAAAAATAAGGCAGTTAATAGCAAACCATAAAGAAGGGAATTCGTATCATCACTTCAAGCGGATAATAAACGGTGAGATGCGATATTACAAGAATGCGTCGTAATTCTGCTCTCTTTAACTCGCCGCTGGACTCTGTCGGTAAATCACCACACTTGAGAAAAACAAATGGAACAACACATCTTTACATCCGTGAGGGAGTCAATCCATCAATCGGGTAAACAAAGATAAATGTCATCGTTAAGACGGTGAAAGGCAGCGAGTTGTTTCAAGAGTCGCACCGCCTGTAAACGATGACGTTTTGGCACATTTTGCCGGGTCGCTGCTCTGTACAAAAGGCAAATATCAAAATATTTCATCTTGAAAGGTATATTCAGAGCTGTAAGACATGCCCGTGTCTAATGGTATGCCGCTATATCCAACATGTACCATTTTTGTGAAACAAACAAATAAATACAAAATAAATTTAGCTCATATCCCTTTATTTCAGAACTAAATTGTTAATATTCAACATTTTTTTTGGCGCTTGTAAATTTGCTTTACAGTGTGTAGATTTGGTTAGAGATTTTAGATTTGGTTATGCATTTTGTATGAAAACAAAGTTATTTGCTGAACTTTAAATTTTTTGTAGGTGTTTATGTATTTGTGTTCACATTTTTAAACTTGTGTTTTTATTTGATTCTTTTAAAAAAAAACGCACATTAAAAATAAAAATAAAAATTTGTCACATAAAAAAAAAACTTTTTTTCCACTTTTTTTTTTTTTTTTTTTTTTTTTTTTTTTTTACATTTGGTGCTAAAAAAATTTAAACAATTGTTTAAACAATAGTTTTTCTCACATTTTGTGAATTCAATTTTCTTTAATTTTTTAAATTTTTAATTGGGAATTTTTTTTTTTTTTTTTTAAATCACATTTAATTTTTCAGATTTTTAAATATATTTCATATATATTTTCCAGACAACCGGAATGTTTTTTACATTTTCTAAATTCTCAGAACAGCGGTTTCAAAATTTGTAAGTTGCGCAAAAACTCCTCTCTCTTAACCTCCAGACTACCGGCAATTCAAATTTGTCCTCTGAAGTGGACATTTTTAAACCTGAATAACTCCCACCCAGTGCATACGATTGAATTTACTCCTTTTTGTGCTCTATAGAGGACATTCAGAGCTTTCCAATGATACCAAACGTGTAGGGCTGGGGCTTTGCTACCTTTGAATGCATCATAAAAGAAAATTGCTTCCCTCAGTACAAGCACTTTTTAGGGAAGAGGAAAAGTGTGTCTCACTTTTTATTGAACAAATTTAGGCTTTAAATGTTGTTAGCATGTACATAACTATATTTGAACCTAGCATTTAAGTTTAAAAAAAATGTCCTCTGTAGTGGACACATCATAGCTTAAAAATAAAAACTTTTTTTTTTTTTTTTTTTTTAAATTTCTTATGCAGTATTCCAGTTACTTCACAAAGATTGGGGAATATCAAAATAAACAATAATGGACAATATTTTTTTCCTGGTAGTCAGGAGGTTAAAGCGATCGATATGCATGTTGACAGACAATATGTTCACAGTAGTTTATCAAACTCAATACACAATACCCATTTTTTGCGTTAAAATGTTACAATGTGTTTAAAAAGTGGGTTTAACTCATTTTAAAAAGTTTTATTTTTATATGGTTTCTTGTAAATTACTTTTTTTTTTTTTTTTTGCCAATTGTGGGTGTGTCTGGAACGTACCACCCCAGATAAACGGGTTCATGGTATACCGCCGTCAAGATAAAAGGAAATGTGCCGACTTTTTCCAGTTTTGTTTCCAAGTTTGGTGTCGTGGATGAAGACCTCCCTGGCAGAGGTAACAAACGCGAGTGTGCTCGCTAACTTGTTGCTTTCCTTTCCACAAAGACCTCCTTCTTCTTTCAAGCCATTTCTCACAGTGCTCAGCCCACTTGAGTCGCTTCCAGTCAACGTAGTAACGCGATATCCCGTTACAGGTGGACATTCTCAGGAGGGGGAACCCCCGTTTTCCTACACCAGATGACGCGGGGGCCCCTCACAGTTTTCTCCCCTCCACGAAAGGTTCTAAACGTAAATTCAGACGGCACTATAAATCAAAATATAGATTTTCAGCCGGCGGAGCCATCCATCATTCACACACACCCCCCATCACACCAACCACCCCACATGTGAGCCGCCAGTGATAAATTAGCCGCTGCCCCGTCTCCTGTGAAAAATAAGGCAGTTAATAGCAAACCATAAAGAAGGGAATTCGTATCATCACTTCAAGCGGATAATAAACGGTGAGATGCGATATTACAAGAATGCGTCGTAATTCTGCTCTCTTTAACTCGCCGCTGGACTCTGTCGGTAAATCACCACACTTGAGAAAAACAAATGGAACAACACATCTTTACATCCGTGAGGGAGTCAATCCATCAATCGGGTAAACAAAGATAAATGTCATCGTTAAGACGGTGAAAGGCAGCGAGTTGTTTCAAGAGTCGCACCGCCTGTAAACGATGACGTTTTGGCACATTTTGCCGGGTCGCTGCTCTGTACAAAAGGCAAATATCAAAATATTTCATCTTGAAAGGTATATTCAGAGCTGTAAGACATGCCCGTGTCTAATGGTATGCCGCTATATCCAACATGTACCATTTTTGTGAAACAAACAAATAAATACAAAATAAATTTAGCTCATATCCCTTTATTTCAGAACTAAATTGTTAATATTCAACATTTTTTTTGGCGCTTGTAAATTTGCTTTACAGTGTGTAGATTTGGTTAGAGATTTTAGATTTGGTTATGCATTTTGTATGAAAACAAAGTTATTTGCTGAACTTTAAATTTTTTGTAGGTGTTTATGTATTTGTGTTCACATTTTTAAACTTGTGTTTTTATTTGATTCTTTTAAAAAAAAACGCACATTAAAAATAAAAATAAAAATTTGTCACATAAAAAAAAAACTTTTTTTCCACTTTTTTTTTTTTTTTTTTTTTTTTTTTTTTTTTACATTTGGTGCTAAAAAAATTTAAACAATTGTTTAAACAATAGTTTTTCTCACATTTTGTGAATTCAATTTTCTTTAATTTTTTAAATTTTTAATTGGGAATTTTTTTTTTTTTTTTTTAAATCACATTTAAAGGTTCTAAACGTAAATTCAGACGGCACTATAAATCAAAATATAGATTTTCAGCCGGCCGCGCTTTCCCCGGGAAAGAGCTGCAATAACAATGTCATCTGAGTCGGGCCTGGTTGCCATTAATGCGCTTGGCCCACGTCCACGTCGCGGGCCCCCGCGTGTCGGCTGTGTTTTACAAAAAAAAAAAAAAAAGCCGACAAGAGCGATGGAAACGTTACTGACCTATTTAACGCTTGGCATGTTAAGGCACGAGGAGCGCACTTTTCCAAACGATCGTCAAAAAAAACAAAAAAAAACGAGCGTCGCTCGCCAGATCAAACACCCCGCCCGGCCAACGATGTTAATGCTTGGACTTTGCGGAACGGCCAGCAGCAGAAGACAATGCTGCTCCAGTTAAACGGAACCCGAGTGAATCATGTGATTGCTATTTAGATTATCGCTCGCCGCGCCAGCGAGGCCGTCCCTTTGCCAGAAAAGTGAATTTGATCTAATTCATGTGTGTTCTCCCATTAGAGCGAGCGCTGGAAAACGTCAAGAATGGCGCGCCATGACTGGCCAAGACTGATTGACCCCCGGCTCCCAGTTTTCATGACTGCTGAGGCGCTTTGATAATAACTTTCGACCGCAACAAGAGACCGCCTCTGATTCTGGACAATCCTACTTTGTTTTCTTCATGGGCACTACTAATGTGGGCAAATTAACACGTACTCCCCAAAGGCTAAGCCCTAAACCCAACCAGAACCTTAACACCCCTAAGACCGTAAGACCGTTGTTGGGTGGGTTCGTTGGTAAATGATGTGTGTGGGGAGTAGTGATTTGTGAAACGATATGAAATTGACCATATTTGGACATCCCAGACTTACACCCAGCAGAGACATTTTATTAGCCCTAACCATACCCTTAAAACATGACCGTCAACCTTAACAACAGACCTCAAGTCAACGACTAAACCTACCATAACACCGCACCCAAAAACGCTCCCTTAAACCTTAAGCCTTCCTCTAGTTGAAACCTGATCAAGCCTTTCCTGAAACCCCATCCTTAGGTCCTTACCAACCACCTGAAACTGTATCACTACCATGAAACCACAACCTTAACAACAGACCTCAAGTCAACGACTAAACCTACCATAATGCCGTACCCAAAAACGCTCCCTTAAACCTCAAGCCTTCCTCCACTTGAAACTTGATCAAACCTTTATTGAAACCCTATCCTTAGGTCTTTAACCACTTAGCCCACCTGAAACTGTGTCACTACCATGAAACCACAACACTGACATTAGTCTTAGCACCAACACGACCCTAACCCCAACCGAAACCTTAAACCCGTACTGAATCCTATCTTAACCAAAGGTATAACTTTCATCCTGCGCACTACCCTTGAACCAAAAACCTCTAGTGTAGGCTTCCACAATCCTGGTCCCCTGAGGGGCCGGAGTCCTGCAGGTTTTAGATGTTTAGATGTGAGTTGGAGGACAAAATGAAAAACAAAAAACAAAAAACAAAAAAAACAAAAACAACCTTGGACCCTGCAGGAGTCAGGCCCTCGATGACCAGGACTGGGAAGGCCTGATCAAATGGTGTGCAGGCTCCCTATCAGTGGTACCCTTCTGTTATACAGGACTGGACTGGCACAAATAATCAGCCCTGGCATTTTGACTTAGACTCACCGGCCCAGCCCGATTCCTGACCGCACTTGGCTACCACATATGATTATTGGTTCAACTCTATATTGTAAATAGATGAATGGGCTGGTCCTTCCTAAATTGTGGGCCGGTCTCTCCGGGTAAAATGGAGGCAAATAATAATTGAATAGCATCCCATCGGCCCTAAAGGACACCGGCCCACTGGGCATCTGCCCTGTACGTCGGATGGCCAGTCCAGCCCTGCGGTTCTATTTAACTTTTTAGTACAACACATTTAATATTGATTTTTTTCTTTTATTTACGTAAAAGTTTAATTTAGTGCTGTCACTATCAAATGTTTTTAGAATTCAATCGATTCAATCTGATTCATTTCAATTTTGCATTAAAATGTATTACAAATTGTCTTTTTTCCTCTGATTACTGTTCATTAACCAGTGATCGGTATTTATTTCACACTTCATATTCATAGTGATTTATTTATTTATTTTTTTTATTTAAAAGGGGGGACTGATATGTTACCGGGTCAGTCATTGTCTTCTAAAGTAAAAACAGACGTTTGCAAATGTCTTATTTTGATTAAACACAGAAGGTAAATCAGTCTTCTTTCATGAAAGACTACAGAAATCAGTGATCAATTACTATTGATATGCTGAAATCAGAGGATTTGGACAAATTTACATAAAAAAAAAAATGGCTCCAAATGATTACTTGATTATTAAAATAGTTGTCGATTAATTTGATCATCAATATTTTAACAGCTCTAGTTTAAATTTCACTTTTATTGAGATTTTTTTTTAAGGCCAAAATCTAACTGAAACCCTAAACTCAAGCCCTTACCCTAATCTCAACCCCTGAAAAAACACAAAAACAAGATGCCATTGGCAAAAGGTAAAAACAATACACATCAGATGTTTGTCTCGCCGCCAATTCAACGCGGCGAAAAAAAAACAGCACGGGGCCGTTTTCAGCGCATAAATGGACTGTAAAGTGCACATTTTTTTCTTCTCGCTGCGGCGCCTCCTGTTGGCTTTGGCAGCTGGATGCCGACTGGTTGGCCGAGGCTGCGCGGGGCCCCGCAACTCTTAAAAAGAGAAGAAGCGAGGTCACGCCGCTACAGCGCGCGAGTTATCCGGCTCCAAGTGTTGCGGAAATCTCTCCTAAAAGGTCAATAAACGTCGGCGGGGAGGATTGACACGATGGGAGCGGAGTACAAGGCGGCAAATCCTCCGTGGGTGTAATTAACGGCTGGAGAGGAACGGCCGCCGCGCTCCAAGCAGCGTTACGAGCCAGACGCCGTGTGTACTCGTTTCGCGGAAAAAAAAACGCAATAAGTCACACAGCTGGGATCAACACAAATATTTGCAAAACCTGCTTTAAAAAAAGCGCATGCATTTGAATAAATATACTTTGACTTGTGACTTTTATGATTACAAACTAGCGACGCTAGAGTTGCATACAAAAACAAAATAAATTGGTGGCAGGGGAAAAAAAAAAGAAGTAATTTAGCAGTCCATTATACAGTATTGTACTTATTTCAATAAGGAAAATAGCACTTTATTAATACACAAGGTAATGTAATTATATACAATATAAAGATATAATACAGATATGCAAAAAAAAAAAAAAGTTTGAAAACTACGACTGCTGACTCAATCAGCAGTAATATTTTTCTCAAAAATATATATGACTGAGTATTATGTGCACAATTTGTGCTCAAATATCTGTTGTACAAAGATTTATAACACCACAACTATTGATGCTACTTATTAGCCAACCTATGGCGTTCAGTATTGCATGTATAATAAATATTATTATATATATATATATATATATATATTATTATACTTCACTTATTTAGCCCATTATAGCAATAAAAAGTTAATATTTTGTCTATAATTAATTTGATACTTTCATTATTTTTCACGTACAATTAGTACCTTTAAAAACACATTTTTCAACTTGCTGTCGACTGAAAATGACATCACAAGGGCTCAGGTAACCAATCACAGCTCACCTGTTTCCTCGGTTTGGTCATGTGACATTCACAAGCTGAGCTGTGATTGGTGACCTGAGCCCTTGTGATGTCATTTTCAGTCAACAGCAAGCTGTTAAGTGTTTTTAAAAGGTACTAATTGTACATGAAAAATAATGAAAATATCAAATTTATTATAGGCAAAATATTAATGTTTGACTGCCAAAAATGGCTAAATAAGTAAAGTATCCCTTTAAAAGATGTTTTTTTTTCATCAGATAATTCAGCCAAAAAAACAACACATTTGCTCTCTAGACTATTTCAAGTGTATTTGAACTTCTTTTTTTTAATCCATAAATGAGCATTTTTTTCCCCCTCTCTCGATTCTCTTAACTATGAGAAGTGCTTTATAATGTAAATAACATTCACTTCATCCATTTGATTGGTTTTAGGCATATTTAGTCAATAAAAGACAGTCTGCATGAAAATGGTCATATTTCAATTGAGTCATGAATTTAAAAAAAATAAATAAATCTTTAATTGCCAATAACTGTCATGTTGCTGGGCTCTCAGTGTGTTTTCCTTGTCTCACAGTGCCTGATTAATGAGAGGGGCGTGTCCCCTGCACCACACCTGCAGTGCATCACCTATTAGGCCTTCATAAGGACTGGGACTCCTTGCAGCCACTGTCGGGTCGTTGCTCCGTCTGCTCACAGCCATCGTCTAGTGTTTCTACTGTTTTTCGCCTTCGCTAATTATTATAGTTCCAAGATTCTCGATTTTCATCTACGTAAGTTTTGCTACGTCTCTTTTTGTTCCCACTTTTATGTGGCGTGTTTCATAGCTATCGTAAGTTGTTGCTTTCTTGTGTTTGCGGTTTGTAGACTTCGGGTCTTTTTGTGTTGTGTTAATTTCCCTCCTTGCAATTTGCAAGCACTTTCTGTTAACCTTTTTCCTGGCTGTGTCCAGCGCTTTATGTTCATATTCACGTGTTTTGGTGAATAAAACCTCTCGCTTACTCCTCTGTGATTCTGGGATCCACTTTCCGGTCGCACCGGAACCTTAACAATAACTCGGCCTACATCTTATGAACATACGTAAATTTATTTTTATGACTATATTATTACGGTTATTTATTATCATAGCGCACCCAAACTCAAATCTCCAAGTCTGTCAGACATACCAACATGCACACCTGTGCATTGCATGTTATTATCAATAATTAATTGAACTTGCTATGAACACTGCACTTGACAAGTTGACGTAATAATAATCATTGCTCGCTGCCACGCCGGGACGACTTTCTAATTGCGGACGACGGCAAAAACGGGACCCTGGTGCCTTTCTCGTCTTTCTGCGAGAGCCGTCGTGCCAAATTGCAAACAGCTGCCAGCCGTGGCGCTGAAACAGAAACGCCAAAGCAGCACTTTGTGACTGGCATGGAGGAAGTTACACCCCACTTTTGCAATAACATGTTTCGCTGCGGTTGAGGCCAGACGCGACGCTCAGATCACATCGCTCAAAAGAAGCAAAAACAAAAGTCAAAAGGAATGTGCCAATTAATCATCTCAGGTTGACGTGATGCTGATCAATACCGATTATGTGGCCCCTGTGAAGCAATAACAAACGTCAAGTGTTTTTATAGCACAATAATTCATAATGTTCATTAGGGAAAGACCAATTATCGGCCGGGACGATTATCTGTGCCAATATTTGGCATTATCAATATCAATTAATTTTTTTTTTAAATCTCAACGCCAATAAAGCTAGTATCTCAAGTGAATACTTGCGAACGTAGCGAATTTGGGCTTTTCATCAGGAATTGTTGAAAAGATGTTCACAGTCACTTTTTACTTGTAAACACATTTGAAACATATTAAAGCTTCACGGCAAAGATGTTTTGAAACGTTTTATGAACCCCTTCCACAAAAAAACCCAAATGAGCTACATTCGCATGCATTTGTCACTCATTGAGACACGGGGAAGTTTTCATTTATAGATCTATTTAAATTTCCATTTTATAAAAAATAGGAACTCCCAACAGTTGTTAAATTAAAAAAAATTAAATCAAGAAATTATGTTGACATTTTAGAAAACTTTTACAGTAGAAGTCTTTTTACTTCTATTTACTTTCTATTTAATTTTAATTATTTTTTTAATTTAGCTTCACACATGCGAATGACCCTAGAAGCTCTGCAATTTTTGTTCTAATTTTTTTTAAACAAATCTGTCAATATACTCGGTATCGGCCTTGAAAACACCCATACGGGTCTATCACCAATGTTATATTTATTATATTATATATTAATTATATTATGTACTAGGGGTGTTAAAAAAAAATCGATTCGGCGATATATCGCGATACTACATCGTGCGATTCTCGAATCGATTCAATAATTGGCAGAATCGATTTTTTTTTTTTTTTTTTTTTTTTTTTTTTTTAGGATTCACACCTTGAGCATGGAAGAATGTTATATGAACGGCACATTAAGCCTTAATATTTTTATTTTAATGCTGTTCAAATGTGAAACAGATTGCAAACTGTTTGTGTACAGTGGCTCACGGTTATAAGCCTCAAGTTTTAGATAAATATATTTATACAAATCTTACAGTGTACATGTACAAATTTACTGATAGTATTTTCTAAATTTGAATGGAAAAAAATCGCAACAATCGACTTATAAATTCGTATCGGGATTAATCGGTATCGAATCGTGACCATTCGTATCGGGATTAATCGGTATCGAATCAAATCGTGACCTGTGAATCGTGATACGAATCGAATCGTCAGGTACTAGGCAATTCACACCCCTATTATGTACATTCATTCAGAGGCACTAAAAGAATTGTTCAGTTACAACAGCACAATAAAAATAGTGCTTTGGCACCATTTTTGCAACATGTTCCTACGTTGAAGTGAGGGGAGGAGTTTTAGTCAGGTCATAGCTTTGTCTAATAGAAAAAAAAATGTACACTGTCGCCATCTTGTGGCATCTATAGGCAATTTGCACAACTGTTGGATGGGTGTCAATTAGCTGTGGAATTGTGCTATTCAGGGATAGAAATACTGTAAAACTTATTCCAAGTATTGTTGGCAATACAATACAAATATTGCATTGTTATTTTGTAATTTCAACATGAAAATATTCAATCCAGACACTCTTCTTTCAAGTGAAAATAGGGCAAACTTTGCAGTGGGCTTCAAACGACCGCGGCCATTCTCCGTCTGTGAAAGGCAGCCGCTCCGCACACCGCCCACTTCCCCCGGCTTCTAAATGTGTGCTATTTTATCATAGAGTCATAGTCGCCGTGACAAAATTCATTATGCTCAAAGGTCTGTTTGCTCGCCGAGTGTTGTGTTTATGTACAGTACATTAGTGCCATATGGAGCCATGCGTGTGGAAGAAATAGTCCACGCTGGCCGCAGATGGCGGGATGCAAACATACTCGCGTGCAGATTTGTGTTTGCAAATCTTCTGCTATCCAAAACTGATATTGCAAACATCTATTTTTTTTAAATGGCCAACACGCCTTCTTCAATGAAAAACGGGGATTAGCTCCCTCCACCAAACACTAATTTCAACAATAATAGCTTAAAAAAAAAAATAAAAATCTATAAACCTCCGATAAGCATTTTAAATTTGTAAATAAAAAAAAACAAAAACACTTCATTTTAATAAAGTATTGACATTCATTATAAATGCACTGAACACATTTTTAACCCCTCCACCACCCCCCCAACAAAAATTCTAGGAAAAAAAAAAAAAAAAAAAAAAAAAAAACGTTCAATACGCCTTTTCAGTGCAAAACTGGGATTAACCCCGCATCCCAACCTCAAAATATTTTAAAATATTTTCTTAAAATACTGACATCCACTAAAAATGAATTAAAAAAAAAAGTAGTTTTTTTTTTTTAAGTAAAAATAAATATTTAAAATGGGGATAAACCTACAATGAGTGTTTTTCATGAGAAATGGAGACTGCCCCCCCCCCCCCCCAAAATAAAAATATGAAATATTTAAAATATAAATATGTATAGTTTTTATTTACAGTGTTACCTCGCTATAATGCGAAAAAAAAGTTTAGTACAATTTTGCATCCATTTTTTATTTATTTATTTATTTATTTTACATTAATGTAGTTATTTTATAAAATGTATGAATGTTTGAACCGGAATGTTTACATAAGAGAGATACGTGAGAAAATGTAAATGCCTCAATGAGAGAAGTGTATAAACTGTGTGGTGAGGGCTTTTAGAGCCTTAAAACATT
This sequence comes from Festucalex cinctus, assembly GCF_051991245.1. Lineage (NCBI taxonomy): Eukaryota > Metazoa > Chordata > Actinopteri > Syngnathiformes > Syngnathidae > Festucalex > Festucalex cinctus. The sequence goes on along the minus strand of NC_135427.1, from coordinate 16,037,773 downwards.
TATAACAACTGTAAAACGTAAAGCTAACTACTTTGCGGATTTCATTTATTGCGGGTATGTTTTGGAATCTAACCCCAGCGGAAAACGAGGGAAGACTGTATATGCAAATAGGTGAAACTGCTGGTCTCGAACCGCGAGTATGCACTGTCCTAATGAATTGAGCTACAAGCATGGTCACGGATGGAATTAAAGACAAAAGTCAAGGTATCCCTGTGTGGGACACTGTATATGGAACTCAGCACAGTCAGGCCTGGCCTGGCCTGGAGCTGTCTTTAATTGAGGCTTTGAAGCGAGTTTGTTTCTGTGGTAACAGATCTCGCAGAGGAATGGCCCGGTGAACGCAAGCCTCAGTTTGGCTCGTCCTCTCCACTCTGGATTTTTTATTTTTTTTTTTCCCTCCCCTCCATCTTTTTCACTCTCCCGCCCACTCGGTGCTGAAGAGGCTGTCACGGCGCTTCGCCTTTTGTTGTGGAGAGGCGAGCACAACGTGTCCTAGTTAAAGCGAGCAAGACAGCCAAGCGAGCGCCCCATCTGCCCTGGCGTCATTACACAATTACGCCGCCGTTAGTTCCTTTGTGGCGGCCAATTTTGCCAAACACAAAAGATGGTCTTCAGGTTTTGGTTTTCTTCCTTTCTCGACTGCCACCCCACCCACCTGTTAACATCCTCCAGGAGTGGGTATTGATAGCGTGACAAGCTGGGGCGAGGGCCAAGAATATCCTCCTGGCAATATTGACTCGCGTGTGTGCGTGTGTCGTTACAGTAAATAAAGCTCGTTGGGGGGAACTTTATGAAAGCATAATTTGAAACCGAAAACATTGTTTCAAACCCTAGTTTGAAACTGTTACTGTGGATGAAATCCTAAACCGAGTTATAGTAAAGCTCAGCCAGGTTTTAAACCTTAATATGAAACCCAAATATGAGACCTTCTAATTGGCTTGAAACATAATGTGAACCCTGGATTTGAAACTCCGCCATGGGCTCCAAACCCCAATTTGAAACCCAAATCTTAGGTGCAAATCCTAATTAATTTGAAACCATAAACTGAAAACTAGTGTTAATTTCGTCAACAAAAACTAAACGAAAATAATTTCGTCAACACACATTTTTCAAGGGACTAAAACTAAACTAGACTAGACTAAAGCTGTCATGACTGGGTCATGCCAGGGTTTTGTTTGGGTCATGCAAGGGTTATGTTTGGGTCATGACTGTGAGGTCAAGTGTCTGTTTTGAACTGATGTAACTAGATGCCGGCATCTAGTTTCAACTGGTCTTAAGCTATGTGATGTCAGGAGCTATGTGATGTGAAGAATCTTTACTCTCTATCTGGTTAACAGCCAATCAGATAATTCCATGTCAGTCCTGTTACCCACATGTCTAGCCACAACCAATCAGATCGATTCGCTGTCTATATAAGCCTTCTGAGAAGTGTGTGTTTTTGTCGGATTTTTCGTCTGTCCAGCTGGCCACCTGCTTCTCTCATCCTCGATGCCTTCTCGTTGTTTCTGGTAGAGTCAAGTTAGTTCCACACCTTTTGATGTTATGTGAATAAAGTTTTAAAACTCTTATTTGTGTCTGCGTTTTGGGATCCAAATCCAGAATATAAAAAAAGCCCTCTTTAATAAACAAAAACTGGGACTCAAACGGTATGCATCTTCAGTCGACTAATGAAGACGAGACGAAAATGTCCTTCACTTAATAAACACTAAAATCTATGGACATTTTCGTTCATGAACAAAAATGAGATGAAAATTGTGTGATTTTGTAAAATGTCTAATCTGTCACGTGTCTGTCATGTGACACAGCACAAACACATGGGACAGACAGGAGGTGGATTCACAGTGAAAGAGAAAAAAAAAAAAAAAAAAAAGTACATTATAGTTATAACTTAATCCAACGGCTGTAACGTTCCAGAATAATGTTAATGCGACTGCTAACTAATGCTGGTTAACTAACTTACTTAGCATGGAGCCATAGTAGCCACTGTAATTATGTGTAAAGTTGTTTTTCATCAAAAAGATGAGAAAATATTATGTGAAATAGGCTTAGATCCGAAAAGGTTCAATATAGACTGCTGACAAAAAAATAAAATAAATTTAAAAAAAAATCCAGGGGTAAAATGGTTGTCCTGACTAAAACGTTGATAGTTTTTCTTGACTAAAATTACTTTTTCTTGGACTAAAATAAAGACTAAAATGCTAGATCTATAGTCGACTAAAAATGGACTAAATAAAAATGGGATAAGGTTGACTAACTGTGATTAAAAACTAACACGCATGACTGAATTTGGACTACAACAGAGTAAAAGTTTAAAAAATGGCAGAGAAAATTAACACTACTGAAAACCAAACCCTTATTTCAAACCCTAACCAGAGCTTGGAAACCCCAAAGATAGATTCAAACCCTAATTTCAACTTGAAATCCAAACATAAAAACGATATTGAAGTAACTGTTTGTTCATGTTGTGTTTAAAAAGGTATACAACCGCTCTGATTAGCGTCACCATCTAATCAGACTCAACTTAGTCAGGCGTAAAGATGACGAAAGCGCCGCAGAGGGTTTTTGGCTGCGCAATTACTAAAAACTCTCACGGTGCTAAACTCAAACTCTAATTATGACATATTATCTTAATTGGCGAGGAGATGCGAATCAACACGAAACACGCGGTGGGAACCGAATGCGCCGGGGTTTTGACATGAGAAGGCTGTCATAATCCTCGCCGCCAGCGCAGGCGACAATTACACCCGACAGACACCCTAATTGCCGTGCGCTCCTTGTGCTTGTATTGTGGCCAACAAAGCCGCTGACAGCTCGTCAGCAGGCGCTAAACCCGCGGGGCTGTTTGAGCACTAATCTCTTACCGTTGTCATACAAGCATAGAATGCTGATATTAGCGCAGACACAACACAATCAATTTTAATGACAAATGCTCAGACGTAAATCCGAAACCCGAACTTTGCCTTCAAACCCTGCTAATTCGAAACCCTAAAACTGGATTCAAACTCCAAGTGGTCAATCTAACCTTGGCTCCAAACCCTTATTTTAAAAACTTATAGCAGACTTCACACCTTTTGAAACCTTTGAAAAAAAGGGGTAATAAATAAAAGCAAGTTAACCAGACTTAAAAGCAAACACTACCTCCCACTGTTTTTTTAAAACTGAACCCAGGGGCAAGCAGATTAAATGAAATCAGCAGAGGCCCCAGAACTGAACCCTGTGGAACACCAAATGTTATATTCATCAGCTACCAAGTGCACCAAATTCCCTGCAGCACTGATAGGCCAAGTGATGTAGCGGGATCACCAGCAGCTTGTAAGGGTCAATAAAATGAGTCGGGGGGGTCAAGACAGGTCAAGTCAAATTTGTTTGTTAACATCATATAACCTTGGAATGAGGTTATAAAAGAAAGAAAAAGTAAAAGCTTGCTGACAGAGATCTTTATGAGTCAAAGTCATGTTAACTTTTGAAATGGCGTGACAAGTAGAAGCTGAATGTGTCGGGTCTGGCGTCCGATGTTGCATAACGCGTAATTTGCTTGCTAAATTTGGAAGAGTCTGTTGCCACCAACTGGGACGATTGTCGTAATTGGAGCAGTTTCGCTTTGATAGAGCGGCTCCCATTTCTCCGGAGGTTCTCACAGCTGGCTAAATTACAGCATGTGGCGCGATGCACACATTTAGAAAACATCAAGAAAATAAGATGCCGACTTTGGATGTGCAGCTGCCGATTGTCTTTTTACGAGTTTTATGGTTAAGTTGTTGACAAAAGGCAGCCTACCCAGAGAATCGTCGGAGGTCCTTTTGGGACCTGGTTGCTCAGAACATACATGACAACTCCGATCATTCCCAGTAAAACAAATCTATTAGGGTTCTCACAGCTGGCAAATTATTGTTTGTGGCACGTAAAGGTTTATCAAACAGCTTATTCTTGTCAGAAAATAGAATGAAATTATTGACTTTGGGACGGTGGCTACCAGTTCAACAAAAAAACGGAAAACCCTTTAAAGCTCGAGTTCTGGTTATGTCTACAAACAAGACAAGTCTTGTCATTCCAATTCAAGCAAAAGCTGCTCAGTGATCACTTAAGAACTCTCTGAGGCAAAAGTAACCTCATGACATGTGTGACTTCATAGACATAGGCAAAAAAAAATAGAATAGTCCACGCTACAAACTCTGGAAATCTCTTTCGACAACGCTGACGATTCCCGGAAAAGCAAATCTGTTCCGGTTCTCACAGTTGGCTAAGTATGTGGCAAGTAGACATTTAGGAAACATGCAATTCTTAACAGAAAATAAGATGAATGACCGACTCTATGAACCGAAGTTCCCAGGCAAGTTTCCGACGAGAAACGGCTCACTTCCCCTTTGGCCCGCACACAAGACAACTACAATCATTCCCACTAAAGCAAAAACTGTTCAGTGATTCACTTTTGCACTCTCAGAGGTGAGAATAACCGGATCTGGGGTATGTGTGAACATGTGAATGGCTCGCCTACACTGAAAACCTTGCACTTCCCTTGTGGCGCTGGAAGACTATGGCACGTTCAACATTGGTGAATCCAACTTGACTTTAGCAATAACCTTAACTTACTGTTAGGACTGTTGTGAGTTTTGACTAAATGATGAGCTAGCCTTAAAGCTCTTGCGCTCAGTTAAGGCCCTGACAGTATCAAGTCATAAAGACAACTCTTGCATCATTCTGAGAAAAGCAAAAAGCTATTTATGGATCATGTTGTTGGAACCATGGTTACCAAACTAATTTAAAGATTTGTGTGAATTTGTCGACAAAGAATTAGCCTACCCTGCGAACACAGGCGTTCTCCATTTTGCTACTATAGTCTGTCACAGACTATCTAACCAAAGCAACCCAAAAGAGCAAAAACTTCAGAGGCCTCTTTAATTCTAAACCTGTTCGCTGGGCAATTATGTTGGGGGTCTAGCAGCTGTCAATACTTGACAAAAGGCTAGGCTATCCAATGTCAATCAATTGGTCCATTCATTGTTTATCTACTACAAATGTACCTTTTTCGCCTATACCAGTGAACGCGTAGCGAGCGATTGCCTTTCATACAGAATAGTGTTGTTTGATTAAATAGGCTTAGACTTCACACTTTGCAAATTAAGACAAGATCATCATGACTTCAGTATGTACAATGTATAATCTTTCCGATATATTTGTTTGGTGGCATGCCAGGAGATATTTCTCCTGTAAAATATATGCCGCGGCTCAATAAAGTTGGGGAAACGGTGGTAGGCTGTAGAGTAAACCGATACAACTCTGATCTTTACCAAGAAAATCTGTTCTTGGGCGTTAAGTTCGGGGTTAACTTTTGAGTGTCGATTTGACAACAAAATCTAACCTAGTCTGAGAACCCTGGAGTATCCTTTTAGCCTTGTAGTATAAAACGCACGACGGCACTGAAAAGCAAAACGCTGCTCAGGGAACACTTAAGTACTCTCTGGGGCCAGAATAACCTGATCTCAGGTATTGTGTTGAATCTTGCTCGTGTTATCAACATCCTAACATTTCTGCGGTAGGTTGTTTAACGCAATCAGTCCGTGCCCCGGTGGCCTCACCATCAATGCGCCTGGGGGTGGGGGGATTTTTTTTCAAAATGGAGTCCAAGAGCTCGGGTGAGAGTGCTGTAACTTAATAGGCTTTGCTCACCGATCAAGAGACTGCGCTATTTCCTGCGGCTGTTACAGGCCAAAGCACAAAAATAAACGTTCCTTTATTGAACGCTCTTCGGCGTAATACACCACCCCCGAAGCACTATGCCCCCCAGCCCGCCCCAACCCCTTGCTCCTCGCTGCTATTACTGCAGACTGCTCGGCTCGCCCTCCAGTAAAAAGTAAAAGGTTGGCACTTTTTGTGCAAAGGAGCCATTTGTTCAGGTGAAAAAGGAAACTTGCATGGTAAGCAGAAGCCGGACAGTTGCGGGCGGGGGTTACGGGAGGGGGCAGACGGGGATCCCACATTAATCACATGGACTGTACAGCGCGAGGATGTTCACTGAAGAATAATTACCGAGGGGGTTTTATGTTGCGTTATGTACTCTCCCCGTGAGGTAGAGGCGGGCGGCGGAGAAAGGGGGATAATAGAGTAAGGGGATCATATTAAAATGTTTGCTGCTTCAACCTTTAACTTGGAGCTTAACCCTGACCTCGGATAGTAATCACAAGTTAATTGCCTGCTGATCTGAGCAAAGGGCGTGGGGGGAGGTTTAAGATCTATGCAGCTACAATGTAGTTGCCAATTGGGTTGAGGTTACTTGTGAGGCCTCAAACATGTGTGCAGCGTGCAAAAAAAAAAATAAATAAATAAATAAAACAAACAAGTAAGATCAAGAAGCGTTCATGGAGCAATAAATGACTCAGTGAGGTTTCGTGGTCCTGCTTTGTATTGCTTGTTGCATTACAAACAAAATGTGAAATTTCAAACCTGCAAACTTAGGAAGCATTCAATGTCAGCAGAGACTGATATCAAAACAATTTTACATAATCTTTTTGTTGAATTTTTACTACACAATACTTAGAACTTTTTAAATGTAAACTAATACGGAAACAAACTAAAACTAAGCATTTTGGGGGAAAAAAAAATAATAATAAAACTGACCCAAGCCACCCTGAAAACTGATTAAAACTACAAAATAAAAGAACGAAGTATAAAGAAAATTCCAAAACTATAACACTGGTACGTGCACATTTTAATGCTGCTAATAAATAAATAGCTTTTAAAAATGTTAAAAAGCTTCAGTTTCGCAGATAACTCAGTAGGTTTTAAAATGTTAAATATGTGGCTGAGTGAAATGTGTGTATGTGAAACTGAGTTAAGTTATGTAGCCCTCATTTCAGTAAATTTAATCGGCACTAAAAAAAAAAAAAAAAGTTAGCATCAACAGCAATAAGCCTCTGGTGGTCCTTTTTCTGAGTTTGTTTAAAAACTTGAGTAAGAATAGAAGCAGCACATCACCCCCACCCCCCCGTCACCCCCCTCCCACGGATCCGCTCCAGAAAGTCGCACGTCTTGCGAGTGTCAAGTCGCCAAGTCGAGCCGCTGTCGCTGCCGTAAACCCGGTGGGAGAGCTCGGAATAATCTCGCCGATGTTAATGATGCAATTTATATGTGAGGGCGAAGCGCTGTTTTGGCAGAGTCTTTCCGACTCAACGGGCCGCAACCCCCCCCACTTGCTAGATGGGAGGGCGGCGGTGTTGGTGGCGTAGGCGGAGGATATCAGGAAGCAGCGATAAGTGCCATTACTATTAGTGTCTGTCTGTCACTCACCTACACGTTTTCCCATCCCGGTCAGTCGGGTCTGAAACGACTAAAAACCAACTGACGCCCGTGTTTTGATTTGATCAACAAAACAGCTGTTGATAAGATGAATAGGGTACTGTTAGAGAAGCACCCCTTGTCAGTTATTCCTTCCCAATATGAAAAAATATGGGTTTCATTTATTGCCTGGCATGCAACGACAACTGGCTCAACTTTTGAACTCGGGAGGGAGAAACGGTGACGGTAATTGCAGGCTGTGCTTTGTTTCCTAAGAAGAAGGAGAAAAAAAATGACGGTTTTAAACCCAAATATTTAAATGTGTTTTTCCTCTCTTGTTGCTATGCGACACTTGAGCCGCAGGAGGAGAGAAATGTGCCCAATAAATTCTACTGGCAGACATACGCGGTATAAAAAAATAAATAAAATAAAAATAAAAAGATCCATCATTCAGTCATCATTACAGATTTATTGAATGATCAATTGTGGTGAATTTATGCTAAATTACATAAATAATAGCAGTCCAAACTGTTGGACCAAAAAACAAAAAAAAGTACTTTAAATGGAACATACGTTAGCATAAAAGGATGCCACATATTTTTGTTAAGATAATTGCAAAAACAACATTTTTCAGCGGTGTTCTCAATGGTACAATTTTCTGTGGTTAGAAAAACATGCCAGGAAATGGAGACCAAAATTTCTGAACTACAGTTATGTGCGTGAGTGTGAGTTGTGGCCTACAGCAGTTCCTTGCATATGTTCTCATTTATTTTCTATTGTTTGTATATTATTACTATTTCAAAAATGACATGATATATCGCAAGGGGATATCCTCAAAAGCAATAACAAAAAAAAAAAAAAAAATATATATATATATATATATATATATATATATATATATATATATATATATATATAAATATATATATATATGAGTGTTTGACTGTTTTTCCTTCCCAATAACCAGCTTAAAGTGCGTCAGCAACAATGGCTCTCCTTGCCTACACGTGATGGCATTACAGGACCTTAATTGAAGCAATCATTGCCAAAAGCCATTCAAAATATCTATACTGTCTCTCCCCTTCTTGACCCCATTTCCACTTTGTGGCCATCAATTTATTCCTTGACAAACGCACCATGTTTTTGTGGTTCAATAAAAAATAAAGTCCAATATACTGTTGCAGGTGCGGTATTTTATTGCTTCGTGTGTGGCGACGAGTCAACGACTAATTTGCTTGGGATGGTCCACTTGGATTGCTTCTGGCCGCATTGCTGGGCGTGCGGCTAGTTTAACGTGTCCTAAACGTGAGGCTTTTTTTTTTTTTTCCCCCACATTCAGGTCAAGCACATGCTTGAGAAGCCGCTGCATTCAAAAGACTCGCGAGGCTCTAATGTGCTCCTTAGCACAGCAGCCGCTAGCATTTCTGCAGTTAGATGATGAAGGCGCAAGGTCAGGGCTCTTAAGAAGACCTAAGACACTAATACCCAACGTCCAGTCACAAGGAATGTCTGTCTTACCACGAGTCATTAGGTGCAAGTCAGAGTAAAAAGGCCTAATGGCCTCTTTTAGTGTGGAAAGTTCGTCGTCCTACGCTGGCGGTTGGCAACACAAAAGCGCCACTCTTTCTCCGGTGTCGGCCCTCTTCTTCGCTAAGTGGTACCAGGCGCAGGAATTTCTTCATTTAGCCCGTCATTGCTCTTTATTTATTTAACGGAATGAGCTATAAAAGGCAAACATTAGGTCATGGCATATTTTCACCGGGAGAAATAAGTCAATGAGACATCAAATCTGCTATTTCCTTAAACGTGGAGACTTTTTTTCAAAGAAAGTCAAAGGATGAAGTGTGGGATTTTTCTGCTTTTTAAATAAAACTTTCAACAGCGTGGCACACATGCGTTTTCAATTAAGAGCTCTGAAGCCTAAACCCCCCCCCCCCCAATTCACCCCGTTTGCAATTGACCAGGTCTGAGGAAATGTTAAACAGGCATCATAACCATAACAGAGACAGCAGGCTTTCCCCCCCCCCCCCATCCCTCACTCCCCCACCACCTCTTCTACTTCTTTCCAAACGGTAATTAAGACGTCACTGTAAATGGATGATACGTGCAGCGAATGCTGCAAAAAAAACAAAAACAAAACGGAATAAATCAAGAAAAGCCTAATCAGTTGGTGACACATTAACAGCGCCAGCAAAGTAATTTGTCTCTTTGTTAAAGTCTGTTTTGCAAATGAGGCAATGATGCTGATTTGTTAGGATTCGAATGAAAACACACAATTTGCACGCGGTCGACGCAGAGGCAATAACTCCAAAACCTGGGGGCCCCCCGACGAGCTGCTGCAGGACTTTGATGTCCCGTCTAAATGAATCCGCTGTGTTTCTTGATCCAGACAAACGCCCACCACCCCCAATCCCCCGGTGCCAACTGCCCCCCTTTCCCAATCCTGTCACCTGCCAGAACGGCACTGCGCAGTTAAGAAGGTCACAGTTTTCCCCAGGAACGTCGTAAAATCGACTTGTTAGCGGCTGCAGAGACTCTTTGATGTGTAGGCTCGGTTTTGTTACTTTTCAGCCCTGCCGCACATCCAATCGGAGAGCCTCCGAGTGGGACGTGCTTCAGGCGTCCCATCAAAACCCGAATAAAATGCAGATAGTAAGGGTAGGAAAGTGCAAATGAAAGGATGCGACCACCATCAGGACTTCCAGTTTTATGCTTTGGATACGGACAGGTAGTGAAAAACGCATTAAAGTACTGAGCAAGAGCAGGCGTTGACAAATGCTAGAAAATCCCTAGTTGAAGCTAAAGCTAGTTGTGCTGGACTAAAATTGCTCAGCTTGCAAATCATGCAGTTAATACGCTGACTCCCATCACTCAACTCAACTCGATATTTATAGAGCACTTTCAAACAACCAAGCTCTGTTTTCTTTAGCTGGAATCCAGATGGACAGCAGATACAATGAAAACAGCAGCGGCCCCAGATTGAACCCTGCGGAACACCATACGTTCTGTTAAACATGTGGATTCATATTGCACATATTCATCCGACTCCAACTACTTTCTTTTTTTTGGTCAGCATCGTATGAAGGGATCAGATTAATAAAGACATTGCAACAGCCACAAGTTGACTACTGAACACACCAAATTCCCTGTAGCACAGATAGGCCAAGCAATGTAGCGTGATCACCTGCGGCCAATGATGGCCAAGCGGAGGTGTATCATAATAAGTCATTTTAGTCAGAGATGTATGTTGACCACCCCCGAGATTGACTCACCAGACCCCTGGGGTTGGATCCAACACAGGTTAAGAACCACTGACTGGACTATGATATCAAAGGGAGATTTTGTGCGCAAGTTTGGCGGTAGTAGAAAAAGATCAATCACGATTATTCACTTAAGAGAGTCTGGTAAACGAGTCCGGAGCAACCAAATTGACGGCGCAACGTGGACGCTTTCAATCCGGGCTAAGCGAGGCAGAGACGTGCTGGAGCAAAGCGATATTTATCCACCTAATCTTACGTTTGGTCAATTCTCATTTAACTGAATCCAATTACCATCGATTGGGCCTCTTCTTAAAGCCCAACTTCAGGTTTTCCTTGATCCCCGACTTGGACGCATCGGAGCTATTTAACCCCATTACAACCTCTGATGAAGCGCTTCGTGGTTGAGTGGGCGTGTTGATCATTGATCCAAGCACCCAGGGGTGAGGGTGGGGGTTGTCTTCTACCCAACGTATGCCTCCTTTGCTTTCCACCGGCCGGCATCCAGTTCAGGCGGCGGGGTGCTTTGGTGCCAGCAAAGATTTCTTCAAGTTTTACAAAAGTGATCATCCACTAGCCCGTTATGAATTTCTCAAAAGAACACCTTGAAGGTATAACAACCGACAGAGGTTGTTGGATGTGGGAGGAAAACCCTCACAGAATCAACACTACATCTTTCCTCTGAAGGAAGCTCAATAAACAGAGTAGAATAACATTCGACCGGGCTCTGCCATGCCGTTACAGGAGCAATTTAGTTGAGTGAAGGCTTCTCACGCAGGGTACACGGGGAGCATGTCGACTTTCTCCACCGAGGACAATTTCCGCCTGATTTCACAGGGGAGTTTTTAAACTTACCTTTGTGCACTGTGAGTGTCATGTCTTGGCTGAAGTAATTCTAGATTCCACTGACATGGGCTGCTGTAAATTTCATTCTCTTGATGCTGGCGAGGAAGTGGAGGAAGCTTAAGGGTGCCTCAGTAATCAAATGACCTCCATCAAGGTGCAACTCCCCAACTATTAAGACCTTTAGGCAAGATTTTAGAGACTGAGATGTTGCCACCTAAGGGGGTACACCATCTCAGTCTCAGGGGGGTCCATCAGCATTGCTGTCGTTTGGGTCTGACACCATTTCCATACACCTGGTGTAGATGCCATTTTTATCTCTCGGGGTTAGCATCATCTCAGCTGGTAGCTGCCATTTCTGTCTCTGATGGTGGCCGCCCACTTATGTCACTAGCGGTTTCCCACATTTCCGTCACTGGGGTAAGCACCATTAGTGTCAGTAAAGGGGTTGCCGTCCAAATGCTTCGAAACTCATATGCAAATTTCATGAAAATGCGCACAAGGAACATGTGACCAAGGTGACCATGCCTATTTTCATTCGTTACTATTTTGCAAATATTGAGGAGAGGACACTGCACCATGAGATGATATCACATGAGAGCACTCTCTACTAGAAGACAATCGGCTAACTATCAAAAGATAAAAAAAGATGAATGTTCGCGTTTTATTAATTCAAGAAATAGTCAATTTTTTTCATCCTCTCCCAAACAGCTATAGCTTTTACTTTTAAAGACTTCATTCAGGGATTGGAGACGGACTTGGACATGACTTGGACTCGTGGGTCAAAGACTTGAGACTTGACTTGGACTTGTGGTCAGGGACGTGAGACTTGACTTGGAACCTAAAGCCTTGGACGTGACTTGGACTTGTGTGACAAAGACTTGAGACTTTGATCCTAAAGATGTGGACTCATGGGTGAAGGACTTGAGGCTTGACTTGTACCTGGCCTTAGAGACTTGTGCCCATCTCGGCAGTCCTGTCATCGTTTATTCGCAAAACTCGTTTCCATCGCCAAAATTCACACTCTACTTCTATTGATGCGCTGAAAAATCCACCCACTCCAAGGGTAACAACTTTTTTTGTGAATTTTAGACCTTTTTTTTCTTCTTGAAAGTTTGAATAAGCTAACTGATGGTGGCTCCCATTTCTGTCACTGGTGGTAAAAAACATTTCTGCCCGTTCCGCTGATCATTGTCCAATTTCAGTTTGTGGGGGATTCCCATTTAGTGTATTGTTACTGGAAGCCACCCCCTCTCTGTCAGACAATTTTATGAACTTCAACTTTTTGTTTTATTTGGTCCGGGAAGGGTGTTGGCTACTACTAAAAGACAATTTCTCCCTCCATTTCTGTCAATTCTCTATATGCAAATATCCAGCCTTAAAATGTATTAATTGAAAAATTAGAAGTACATACCAGAACACAGGTAACATAAGAACCCCAAGCATTATAAAGAAAAAAAAAGAAACAAACACACACAAGCAGACTCTCAATTAGCAGCTACCCTCATTTGACCTCATTTTCAGCAGGTTGCCTTTGCTTTTGTTTACTACAAGCAGAGCAGAGACTCCATGAATAATGTTCTCCAAACTCACACAGCCAGTCAAGATTTGGACAAGCACTAATTTCTTTTTACGTAGTGAGCCGCCTCGGAGAACATTGTGTTTGATGAAATGTATTGTGACACGCCAATTGCGTTGCGGCTGGTAATTTCTCTCTCTAATTGACGCGTCTCAGGGAAATTGGGCCAACAAGATAATAGCGCAAATATTATGAAAGGCTTTTCTTTCACTATTCGACGCCTCTGATAAATTACACAGACAAAAGACTAACCTGTGCGATTTTCACAGAGTTCTGCGTGGAACCGCCGGCGTGATATTCAACTTCTCTCCTCTGGACAATTTCTGCAAACCTTGAAAGAAAGCACATTTGAAAGGAGGCTCTTTTTAATGTTCAAGGATGATCACACAATAACTCGTACAGACAAAAAGAGAGTGTGGGCAGAGAGGGGAAAAAAAATAAAAAATATCACACCACTTCACATTTCAACAATAGTAATACCAGTAATTACATTTTGCAGTAATAAAAATATCAGAAAAGTTTTAAAAAGGTTAAAAGCTTCACAGAGAGACTACTGTTCACCATGTTGTAAAAAACAAGCTAAAAATGTTATTTAGTGTTGCCGCCACCTGCTAATGATGTTTTTGTCACACGCCAAAGAGAAAATTAAGTACGAGAGAGTGTCGCTTTGTTGAACAGACGATAAGAAAATAAATACAACAGCAAAATTCATATTCGAACTTAATTGATGGCAAGGAGCGCAACGCACAAACATTCTACATTCTCATTTGCCGACTCCCACGTGACTCACTCACTACAGTACAGAACGTGAGGATGACAACCCCTATTGGACAAAAATAATACCTGTGCAGATTCTGTATATTTGAATCCAATTCCTCAAATAATTGATGGTATAACCAGTAGAATAATCAATTCTAAAAATATTCATAGTCCTATGTAAAGCCCTTGAGCACAAACATTGCCAGAGTTTAACATAGCAAATGAACGTTGCCGTTGTCCACATATGGTTGCCATTAAGTCGTACCGACTCTTTCCTCAAATTAAACACAAACATTTTACATCAATCATTGCTTTCAGAGCAGTGTGCCAAACGTGTTCGACAATTTCCTCGTGTAGCGTGCTGGGGAAACGCCGCCAGATCTCACAGCGAGATGTCTTCAAAAATAAAAAATAAATAAAAAATAAAAACATTGCGGGAGTAAACAAACGTTCAGTGCAACACTTGAATCAATCCTGTATCTTTCCAAAGCCATTTTATATGAATAGCGCCGATGCGACGCCGCGAGGTGCTCGCGTTATCTGGGGAACTGCGAACATAAATAATGTGCATTCTTCACACATGCCGCCCTCTCGGGAAGGGCCGCGTGTGTAAACGTTGTCCACCCCGCTGAGGAAATTGACCGAGCGGCCCGACAAGATGATACGCCGCATTCCCAAATGGAATACCGCCCATTTGTGGACACATTTTGCAATCCGCCGACAAAACAGGCCAAGGTGGCGTGAAATGCCAGCTTAAATGAAGCGAGCGTGTCGGGGAACGTAAATCACAAGCATCGCCGCTTGGATAAACAAACGCTTACACCGTGTCAAGCGGCATTCCCTTTTTAGGATTTTATATATATTTTTTTTACACGGGGAGGTTAAACGTATTCCAAGGGAACGGGCTTGGAATTCCACCGCTAGGACAAATAAACATCGGCTTGAAACGGCATACGCGTGCTGCACCCGTGCACTTTCAACTGTTTTCTTGAGCAAACGGTAACAAAATAAACACATTACAATCATATTCATAAACAAGCTGCTATGGATATAACTGGCAGACAAGACTAGCTAAAGCGAACTGTACATCACAAGTTTTGAGAGGATTTGGAAGACAAGACACACGGAAATTAGCGACGAACTGATGCTGTGAAATTCAATTTTGGTTTGAAAGTGACATTTTGCTGCTTTTGTCATTTCCAGAGGTGGCACCCGACTGAACTACACTTCGGGGATTTAGCCGACCATCAATAGAAACCATGACCGTGTCTTGAGTTTTGCTGCATTCGAGGATGGTCGGAAGTCGGACTGCCTTTGAAGTCAGGGGGGGAAGAAAAAAAAAAAAAAAAGGACCCCGACTTCACCAACAGACTACAAGTGACGTCACTCTACAATGGCGACACGTTTGGAAACAGAGACCGTGAATGGTAAAACACAATTTACTTGACTTGAGTATAAAACTAGATAGCTTTCTTCATTCATAAATATTTGACATAACTTCACATAACGCAACGTACGTGACAATATGCCGCCGTCTCCTTGCATGAAATTATACGATGAACTACTAAACTGTATGGAATTCTTATGAAAGAAGATAAAAACAAATGAAGCAAAATTACGAGAAGTTGAGTTTGCTGGGGGTCAAAATTTGTTTTAAAAACCAAAAACAATTTCCCACTATCCGCCATTTTGGTTGTTTACTTTCGCCTCAAACGCTTTCAGGTCGGAACTGGTGGAAAAACAACTAGGATATATCAGACTTCCGACCATCCTCGAATGCAGCATTACATCGCTAGTGATACAACTGCTTTTTTTTTTCCATTTTTCCGCAATTGACGAGCAAATAATCCGCCATGGTTTGCTTGGCAAAACGTCATCCGTCGGCGCTCCAAACTCCGGTCAGGTTTTAATGCAGCATGGCCAGAGTTTTTGAGCCGGTGTGAAAGTAACCTTTACGGCTTCAAAGAAATTCTTCATATCGTGTCTCCAGGCGTTCGAAGGAGACCGGGATATATGTTTCCAAAAACTTTCCATGCAAGTGGAAAATAAGCTAACCAGGTGGGGAGATGGGAAGAGGGGTGGGGGTTGGGGGGATTTAATCCACCCCGAGACACCTGTTATGACTCCTTGACAAAGGAGGAATTAAAAAGCACTGTGGGTGTTTCGAACATGAAGGCAGCCAAAGGACTCCAGAAGTCATTTCAAATCAGCTTCTGAGGATCCCCCCCCCCCTTCCCATATTTCCTCTCCTTCCTGGAAGTATTTGCTCCACCTTTCAGTGCCGACAGCACCGGGTGGGGGGTGGGGGCAGTCAGGGATGAGGGGGTGGGTGGGGCCTCGAAAATCCCATCCGAAAAGGGAGCAGCTGCCTGCAGACCTTTCCACCCGCAAACAACATGTAGCGGTGCCGTAAACGGCCTCCCTCCCCTTTGGCCATTTAGGGAGAGAAAATCCCTTCCCGATCCGCTGAGCTGGTGGCGGGAGGGAGAGAGGGGGTGGGCTGAGAAGAACACACACACAAAAAAAAGAAGGGATTGTTTTGGACAAAATGTCCTCAGCCACTAAACTGCGCTTACACAAGCACGGCTTCAGCGATGCATTCATACATCACCCTTTATAAAAGCCGGTGAACTGTTGTGATTTGTACTTAGCCCTCTGGTGAACCCGTAATATCTGTGGCCTACCACTTAAAATCAAGAGATGGGGGCCCCGAGAACACAAGTCCGAAATACTGGCTTGTTTACATTCTCATCAATGCCCCCACCCGTCTTAGCTTCCCATCAAAGGGAAATACAAGAGCATCCAAAAGTACTTGAAGTGCCTCAAAGTGACTCATGACTTCCTCTTGCGTCTCATCCTCGCCACCCCCAAAAATAAGACGAGTAGATTATTTACACGAGGCAATAATTCAAGACTTGCTGCTCTTAAGATCTTCCACGAAGGGGCAAAGACGGGTCCCATTTAGCCCATTCCTCTTCATGGGCCTTTTGATGTTAGCCCATCGCGATAAGACCGGATGAGTGGCCGACAATCCGCGTCGAGTGAGAACAAGTCTCCGTTAATCAACGGCCAGACTGGATCAGGAGACTCGGGGAGGGGCAAAGCGCCTGGAAGCAGTCCCAGAGTGGGTGAGTGCAATCGGGGGGTGTCATTTATCTCTAATGATCACTGTGGCACTCCCCGTTCCTTATTTAATTGCCTCATTCGTGTTGAAGCAGCTAACAAATCATGGGACGCGGGACGATCAAACGGCCAGACAGAAATCATCGCCCTCCATCACTGCTCGAGAGAGGCCACGAGGGAGGCGCTGAGGTTGTTTACATTTGCTTGCCCTTCATGAAGGATTGTTAAGGAGGACGAGGAATTAGCTCTGCCTTAACAAGAGCAAACTGACACTCTTGGGCTGCGTTCACATACAAATACCATTAAAAGAAAAAAACAAAAAAAAAAAACAAAAAACATACACCTAATTGGTTGGGATCCGATGTTAGAGTACCCGTTCCCGTGTCATCTGCGTTCCTCAAATTAACCGAGAACTATTTTAGTCATCAAGTAATCATTTAAAGGGTGTTGAACTTCAAATTCTCCAGATCCTCTAATTTCAGCTTCTCAATACAATTTTCTCCGATTTCTGTAGCTCTTATGAAGCAGACTCATTTTCCTTTATTTAATCAAAAAGACGTATTTACAAACATTTGCTTTTGCAAAAACCAAACATAACCAACAGTTGGCAAGTACCTCTATCCCGCTCATGTGATATTGGTTACTTGTTTAGCTGCTGTTTTCATCAGTAAAAAATACCAAATAAACAACAATTGGTTTGTGATATGCTTTAATGCAAAATAATATAACCGAATATCTGATTAATCGATGGAATAATTGATAGAATCAGTGATTCTAAATGTATTCTACTTAATACCCCTTCATAGATTTCATTTTTTGCTTTGTGTTGCTAGCAAAAACATGACTATCGAATGAGAATCGGGCATTCCGCCGTAGCAAACAAACTTCACAACATCCAGTCGCTATCAGTTCACGTTTGCTACATCACGGTGAAAGTATATGCTGAGTTTTATGCTCACGTTTTCCGTGTCTTTGTACAAGGATTTTTTTTCCCGGTCCGAAAGAGAGCGCTAGCAAAAAATTAAACTTGACATCCTAGGAACAACTCACAGAATGAATTAAACTTTTATATGACTGTACAATGTTCGAGTTTGGTAGCAATTGTACAAAACCTCAGGGACAAGTTTATCTTTGAAGGACCGCTGGAATTGACCAAAATAACCCTAAATAGCCTGCTTGGTTTTGACCAAAACAAACCCGACAGACAGCTTTAAACACCCAATCTGTCTGTTTGACGGGGGGCCTCAAAGAAACTCCATTTCCAGAGGTGGAGACAAGTCCCATCGCTGATTAGAATCCCGCATCAGCATGTGCATATAGCCGACATTCCGTGACAGTCTGGAGGCCCGATGCACAGTAATTGTTTCCATAGGTCAGGCTGACTTGAAGGGGGGGGGGAAACAACAGTTCTAAAGGTAGATGGAAGAGGGCGAGGCGTATTGTTTGTTTTTTTTCTTCCCCTCCAATTAAATTGTTTGTCAAAGCCTTGGCGAGCGGGGTTACGCAGTTTATCCGTTTAAAAATCGATACGCGGCGCCTCGGCGCAAACGCCGGTCCCGACGAGAGACAGCCCCATTAATTATTCGGCGGAGACGCACTCCTCAAGGTTGAGCCTTATCTTTTCTTATTCTCGATCAATAATTATCTTCTTGGCCTTTAGAAATAGATGCGCTTTTTTTCTTTTCTTTACTTTTTCACCCAAAGCCCGCCAAGTATTTCTTTACTGGCAGAAGGTGGGAAGCTACTTATTTTGTTAGCATACTTAAATAGGTTTTCCAGCAATCTGTACTTGAGTAATTATATTTTTGGTAAAACTTTGCTTTTACTTCCTACATTTGTCAACGGATAAGCTATACTTTCAACTCCTTAGACAAAATTAGCTGATGACGATTTCCAACCGTGTTAGCTGTAGAGCAGAAAAGTTGAACTAATGCTAGCTGGCAACATGTACAATGAACCACACTATTTGGGCAACAGGGAAATACTATAATAAATGGTTCCTACTGTCCTTAGCAAATCATGAGCTAATTCATTTGCATTTTTTGTTACTCAGTTCATGTTTTGATAGCATAAAAGCATGTCAACAACAACACAGAACAAGTAAAATGAATTTAGCTAGCTAGCCCTGCCACAATTAGCGAAAATATGTAATCGATGTCAACCCCATTAAAGTTGCACTGAACCGTAATTGGCTAACAATGCCACAAAATGGCAGCAAAGAATTACGTTTGGTGAAGTAAAGCACCTCAACTCACCTTAACAAAAACCTTGGAACAAAGATGCCACCAGATGGCGCCAAAGTAACATTCTCATTGCTTCGGCACATAAATAATGAAGAGATTTTATGACAAAAATGGAGGATCGGTTAAAAAAAAAAATATTCGCAAATAAGCAAATTTGTAAAATATGAAGGGATTTACCCGTAACCTATTTTTTTTTGTCTTCTCAAACAAATACATTTCTATAATTTTCAGATCATTCTAATATATCCCAATATAGCATTTTCCCTTAAAATTGCATGAAATTAATGGCAATTTTCTATTCTTCTCATTTCTAATTTCACAAGAGTGGAAGTTGATATTGGTATCGACTGCCATAGTGAGTACCGATACCTTCATATAAGTCAGGGTATTGGTCCAATATTGACTCCCAGTATCTGTACTCTCCCATCCCTAGTACAGGTGTACTTATTTTCTCTATACTGCTTCTTAAGTACAGCTTGACTACATCTGCCACCTGTGAAAATAGCTGCGCTTTTTTTTTTTTTTAATTCAAAACCCGCCAAGGATGTTTAACTGGTGATGAATGCAGAATGAATAGGACATTCTTATCAAGGAGAGGGAGAGAAAAAATAAATAAAAATCAGTGCGCGCAAATGAGTCATGATCGGAGGCCTCGCCGACACGCTCTAATCGAGAGTGGGACGAGCGAGCGCCCGTTTGCCAAAAAGCATCATAACATTATTGTTCAGGTATGGCAGCCTATTTGGCTCAATCCCCACTGAGCCCCGATTACCTCCAGCTTTTTTTGGGTGCACAATTAATGAGTGCGCAATTACACGGCCGTAATGGGGGGGCGTAATTGCATTCCAATGTTGGAATAACAAACCTTTTTTGTTGAACCTTTTTTGTTGACAACGGCCCTTTCAGGTGACGTTAGCGCCAGGACTGCGTGTACTCAATTAGGCCGCACTCGCACGTATCATTTCCTGTCACGGCTTTCTTTTGCTCCCACCCCTCCCTCCCTTTCTTTGCACTGCAGAGGGTGTCGTTGTTTGTCACAGTGCGACAGTGGCGGAGAAGAGGAGAGAGGAGGAAGGGGCGGGCCAGGAAGCTTCTGGCTTTTTTTTTTGTTTTTTTTTCTCCCGAGGATTTGAGACTCAAAGCCGAGGAGACGTTCTCCTTATCTCAGAGGTTGGCCATCCAGAGTGGAGCCCTCCCCGACTGTGCGGGGACCATATGGCCCGGTGTGAACCCCCCCACCCCACCGACCCCACTCAAACACACCCGAGCATCAGCCCAGATAGCACACTACAACTAGATTAGCCTCCCTGTTTCAAAAGAGAGGCTGCTGCCATCCGTGGATTTTCCTGTGTGGCTGCTGGGGGAGAGGAGGGGGCGATGGGGGATTGAGAGAAATCAAAGATGGATATAAATAGCCCTTAGTGTGCTTGTTTTTTTTTTTTCTTCCTTTACAGAACACACTGTTATGCAGTGGCTGAGACACCCACATATTAATTATAAAATGCTCTTTAAAAGGGAGCATCCAAGCAAAGGATTTGCAAGGAGGGAGTAGGGGGGGGGGGGGGGGGGGCTGCTTGGTGGATCATGTTTGCTGCACCACCTGCTGGCCGCCAACAGATGCCGAACAAGAAAGCAACCCTCGCCATTGCATCAGCCAGAAGGAAGTGTACCTTTGGTTTTGCTAGATAGCGAATTGTGCTGGACTGGAGTTGCTCAACTTGGCGTTGCAAAAATGATGCTGGGCGATATGGCCCAAAAATAAAATCCCTTTTTTTTCTTGTCATTCAGGATGATTGTGATTTTATCGTAATGAACCCAACAAAGATGTATTTAAATGTTTAATATATTCAAAAATAATTCCTGTGCAAAATGTTCAGACAAAAATAATGTATATTGATTCTAAATTAGTATTAACATCAACGTAACATTCAAAACTACAACTCACAACAACATTTGGATGTAACAGAACATAAGTACAACACCGTTTAATAATCCAGAAGACAAAAATTGATTTCACAATTTAGTGAATTTTCCATGATTCGATTTTGAAAATGACAATTAATCGAATTCACTCGATTTACTGCCCACCCCTAGTTAGGTATAACTCTACATTACACTGACTATGCTTACACACAGTCAATAACCCGTTCAAAACCCAAATAAAGGTCATGTTCATGTACAAAAAACAGAAAATGCTCTTATTGGGGTTTTAAAAAACATGAATAAGACCCCTATCAGAACCGGATTCCGTGGCATCGGTTTGCCTTCTGCGCATGCACTATTCTTCTTATTCACTTATTTCACTATTTATAGTCACAGTGGATGCATGACTGCCATGTCAAACATCCCCTCGTTTCCCCATTTGTCACCGTTGAGCAGTCGTGCGGCGGCCATGATGTCATATTCATGCAAAAGGAACCACTTGATCCCGCGTATCAATAAAACATCTCGAGCGCCGCGTTGCTGATGTCTCAATTACTGCTTAAGCGCCATTCATCTCTGCGCTGTCTCTTTAGCTGGGGGGGGGGTTATCCGCCAGCCCGCGACCTATGCTATTCGCAGTGGGTGGGTTGCCGGATGCTCTGAGCGTGGCCTCCCCCCACCACCAAGTTAGTTGTGCGTTTGTGTGATGTTTGGTAGCAGACACAATCTGTAGGATGAGTTCACCTTGAAACGATTCCTATAAACGGCCAAAATGACTCGAAAACCCTAAAATTGCAGACATCCTGTGTCTTTCTGGGTGTGGCTTCTTGAGACTTTTTTGTGAGCCTACTCATGATAGAAAAACCCAAATTTACGTAGCGCAGCAAAACTAGATTTGGGAGCTAAATTCATAAACAGTTCTAGAGGGCCAATGGGAAAGCCCTCAAAAACCTAAAATGGCCGATTTCAAACCAACATGGCAGACTGCCTGTGTCTTTTTGGGTGCGGCTTCTTGAGACGTTTTTGTGAGTCTACTCGTGATAGAGGGGTCTACCAAATGTTATGTTGCTAAGTGAAAGCATTTTAGCGGGCTGAATTTATAAACATTTCCAAAGGGCCAATGGGAAAGCCCTCAAAACCCTAAAACGGCCGATTTCAAACCAAAATGGCAGACTTCCTGTGCCTTTCTGGGCGTGGCTTCTTGAGACTTTTTTTTTTTTTTTTGTGAGTCTTCTCCTGATAGACATGATTACCAAATGTCATGTTGCTAAGTGAAAGTGTCTTCGGGGGCTGAATTTTCAAAAAAAAAGTTACATGGGGCCAACTTTGGTGCTGTACGTGAATTTCCACCCATATTTGGTTGCGTGTTCACGTATGGGAAAGCCCTGGAAATGCTCCACTCGAGTATGTTGACAGAGCTGAGTACATCACACACACACAGTCAGAATTGTTTAGCATGTCCTCTTTTGTTGTTTGCCCTCCTGGTAAGCAGATTGAGTGCGAGCGGCGGGGGAGTGCGCACCTCCGCTCATCTCCCCGTGTCGTGTGAAGATGATGCGTGTGTCTCAGACCCAGGAACACCTCCCCTTCTTGCCTCAGCCCGCCTGCTAATGTGGCTTGAATTATTCATGCGGCTCACACGCACACGCACGCGTGCGATGTAATGAGGAGTTTGCAATTGTGACGCGGCTAATCTGCATTTAGCGCCGAGGAAGGGGACGACTGATGAACTTAATTGCTGTGAACAAACAACTTCTGCAAAGACCAGTAAACAATTCATTAGCATTGAATGGAGAGGATTAAAAAAAACAACACACACTGCTTGTAAGCATTAGCAGTTATGTGTGTGTGTGTTGCGGAATGCTCGGCGCCTCCCCGCAATCGAGTGTTTGCCCACATTGTGATGATCTCCTGCGGAAAGGAGGCGGGCCTTCACCGTGATGATGACACGTTATTTCCTGCTGAGAGCCTCCATGGGAAGCGGGAAGCAGGCAGGAGGAGAAACAGCGGGCGACTGCTACCTCCTGGTGGTCCGGATAGCAAATCGCTCGCTGAGATGATTTTTTTTTTTTTTTTTTTTAAATAAGCATTTTCACTCACACTTTCAAGACCGTCACACTATACTGCAAAATGACCACAATTAGATATTTTTTTTCCTTTCACCAGAACAAGTCAAGTTTGTTTCTAGCGTCATTTCCTTCATCTTTTGTTGTCGAACGTGGGCTGGTTTCACCAAAATGACAAAAAAAAAAAAAGGAGCTTTTTGTGAAATGTCAAATATCAAGCACAACAGTGACTTTGACACTAATTTTGCGTTTGTGACGTCAAAAAATATAAAACAACTAAAAAGAGGGTTTCGCTGGCAAAGTAATAATTTATTTACAGTCAGAATTGTCAGCCATTTTGTTTTAAAGCGGCCATGTCAGGGTATTTTAGTTATTTTTTTACACGTCACCTCAACAATCTCCTGATGACAAAAACCTGATTGAACTTCATTTATTCATAGCGCACCATGGGAAGCTTCGATTCAAGTTCACACGTCACACGTCTGTACCAATATTTTCAAAGAACAACCCTTATCTGTTTCCCGAGCAGATAAGACGGCAGCACCCGGAACGGAAGCACGCGTGACGTCACGCAGAAAACGTCTCAGCGCGACATATTGGACGGCATATTGGCGTGGGCTCCCGTCACGCGTGCCGCAGATGGCCGCGCTTTTCCAAGCGGGCGCCACGTGAACCCAGACAGACTCCCTGAGGCGGCGCCATCTGCACCCCCCCCCCACCGGGCTCAGACGCCAGCCAGTCGACGGAAGAGTCAGCGCCGGTGTCATGCAAGCAACACGCGTGTACAGTTAGCTGATGTCACGGGCCGCCTTGTCATGTATGTTTCGATGTTTAAGATGCATTGAGGAAGACGCCATGTACGTTTTACTAAAAACTTACAGGAAGGGGGTTATAGGTCACACATAATTTCTTATTTTGTAAGTTGGAAATTATATAATGATTGCATGTAATCATTTTTCAGAAATTATTTACAAAATTTTATTTAAATATAATTATTACAGCTGCCTTCATTTAAATATATTTATTACAGCTGTTGATGTATTAATACAAAAAAAAAGCTGGAGGATTTAAGGGGAGATGTGGCAACTTGAGGAAAAAAAAATACTTCTGACTTGGAAATACACAAGTTGTAATGACTTTTAAAGCAACATTTCATGATTGGCTGCACTGTCATGTTGCCAAATAGTGGGCGTGTCACGTTCAGGGCTAATTTACCACGTGGCTATTTTGGGCTTGTGGATGAATGACCAGCACGAGCCCTTATTTGGCTCCAACACACATAACATGCTTTGCAATTGAGCGATTTTTTTTTTTATTCTTAATTTTACTCACAAGGCCTTGTGTTTTTCCTCAGCGAGGATCTGGTCGTTGGGCTTTAGTCCGTACCTTTTCCAAGACAAATACACACGTGTTAGTGTCATTGCATATCATGATAGGAATTAGACAAGAAATACCCCACTGACTTATCGAGGAAGTCTTTGTCCACTACTGCAGAAATGTCCAGCAGGGGATTGCCCATCCCGAAAAGCGTGTTTTCACTGCAAAAAAAAAAAAAGAAAGAAAAAAAAATAGCGTGTTATACCAACAGCCGCAACATGGCTTTTTTGCTTTTACAGATTGAGAGATTTTTTTTCTATTGTGTTGTGATTGTTTAGGATTATTATGCAATTCTTAGTATTGTGAACATTTGTATTGTACAATTAAATTAGGTTTGATTTATGTGTAAGAAATGCATCGCCCACCAAATGAAATTCTCCAACATTGACGGTACATACTTTTTTGTAGTCGGGATTGTTTTGTTTGTTTTTTTTCCCCCTCACTGAAATTTCTGGAAAGATTTTTTTTTTTTTTTTTTTACGACAAACACATTTTATATATATATATATATATATATATATATATATATATATATATATATATATAGTGATGTGTGAATTTGAAATGCAGATTCCTCTTTTGAGGTTGAAAAAAAAAGAGCCAAATAGAATAAGGAATCTTTAAAATAAAATAAAAAAACAACTTAAAATAATAATAATATTAATAATAACTTTTTTATTTTATGAACAGTTTTACGGGACATTTTGTTTTTATAAAAATGCACGGCCATAAGAAACCCCCTCCCCCTTGTAATGGCTTTGACAACAAGCCGCAGGTTAACCGCCTCTGGACTCGTAAGCCACCCAAGTCCAGATTGCCTCTGTTATATCTGTGGTCAAAGTCTTCTGTCCCTTGTTACATGTTACCCAACTTTCAGCACAAACTGACTGTCTAGTGTAAATAATAATAATAATAATAATAATAATAATAAGTGACGACAGCACGTTGGAACCGGATGAAAATAACAAGCAAAAATGGGCCTGACAGAACGTGACATGTGTTTTTAATTGGATTCACGCCCCAAAGTGATTTAAGGCAGTAAAGTTGCAAGATGGTAACCGCCAAAGATACCTTTTAGATCACACAAAGAATATCACAAGTGCTGTCTTACCTTGGAACTGGCATAGTTGTCCGAAAATGTGAAATTTAAAACGTGAAAACAACTTCTTGACGCCAGCTGTTAAAAGCCCAGCAACGTGCTTTTTGGAATACAGGAAGTAACAACTATCTGACAGGAAACGCTTGATTGGCTGGCAGAGAAAAAAAGGTGGGGCTTACGCGTATTCCTGGTAAATGATTGGCTATGATGTGAAGAAAAATTATGCGTTTGTGGCAACTTATTCCTTGTTTAATATAACAGCACACAATAGTTAAAAAAAACTGAATAAATGTCATTATTTAACATTCGAGTACAATAAGGCAGAACAACAAAATAACTTGTAAAAACTGGTTACTGTCACACACCTTATCATTTTATTTAATGAGTGTACAAACACGTGAACGTCTCATTTAACCCAGCCAAGTTAACCCTTCGTTTACTGTAAAGCATGATTACGGTGTTGATTAGTAAGAAAACAAGTGGAAGGTTATACCAGGTTATATACTAAATAACATAATATATATATATATATATATATATATATATATATATATATATATATATATATATATATATATATATATATATATATATATATTACATTACATATTAATGCGTTTTTGTTTAGAGTGACGAAAGTGCTGGTTTGGGAACAACTACACAAAAAAGTGTGTCAAATGACGAAAGTGCTGACTGGGTGTTAATGCTAACAATTTATCTTTACTGAGCAATTTAAATAAATTCCTAATTCAAACATAAGGTAGAATTTACCGCAGATTAGTATTGTTGTTCCCCCCCGGGCAAAAAAAAATAAAAAATCGTAAAGAGTCGGTTATGGTCGGTCACGTGACTTCGCCACCCAGCACCCTCCGGGGCGGCTAGCGGCGATTAGCATCTGTCCTGCCCGCGAATATGACGCCAAACGCGGCGTGAGACGTGCCTGGGAGGCCGCTTCGCAGCCGGCTCTTTAGCATCAACCGCTGCGACGCCGACTGTGATAGCGGCTAGCTACGAACGTGTGCTAACAGCACAACAGCTTCCATAAAAAGAAAAAAACTTACCTCAGCGCTATTCGCCTCCATTTGGACACGTTCGACTCTTCGTGGAACATGCTTGTTGAATTGAACTTAATTTGTTTGATGTCGCTGTGCAGGCTGAAGATGCTGGAAATGGAATAACTAGTGATGAGACACAAGCCGCAGCTTCCTCTTGAAATGATGCAGATGGTGCCAAATATACTCTTGGGGGTAGATTCCTATCTGACTATATTTCTCTTACAGTTAAACGAAACGTTGCATTTGGTAATGTCAAGAATGAAGAAATTAGTGAAATGAATAAAATTAACATTTTAACGGAAAAAAAACCAGAACAAAACCCTATGTTTCCTTGTTTAAAAAAATAATGTCTGAAAACATTTCTAACAAATGTTCAACTTTATAAAATGATTACGGTTTAATCTCTCTGGCTCTCAAAAATTATTTTCCTTTTATCCTCCTGCATTTTTCATGCAAAATTAAAATTGCACTAAAAAAACGAGAGAAATAAATCAATTTTACAGTTTTATAAAAAGGAAAAACTCTCAATAAGTATATATAACCCTGAAACAATACCACGTTTTTATTTTAGTCAAAAACAATTTAAGAAATGGAAAACTATTTCCTATAAACTCCAAGATAAAACAAATAAAAAAACTTCCTTCTCATATTTTTCCACTGAGTTGTTCCACTTACCTTTTTGGAATTTTTCTCTATTGAACTGAAATGTTTCATTTGGGGATGAAAAAAAAAGAAGTCATTCCACTCAGAAAAATTGCACATTAAAAAAAAAAAAAAAAAAAGATTTCACACTCATGGCATTCTTTTTTTCTTGAGGAAAAAAAAATACATATTTTTTTTACTTTCACAACTGATAGGCAACACATAACCAAACATACCTCAAGTGCTATAAAATGCTTTATTACAAAAAAAAAAAAAGAAAGAAAGAAAATGTGAAGGCTGGCGAGGCCCGATCCTTGCCATTGAGTACACTTGGCATGATGCAGACACTGGACTGTTAATAAGCACACCTCGGGAGAGCATTTGCATAGTGAGGCAGGTGTGACTTTACACTTTTTTTTTTGTGTGCAAATCATACTAAACATCTGACAATGTATCAACTATAAAGTCTGTTCCAAAGGCACATTGGTGGTCTTTTTTTTGTGTGTGTGTATATGACACTGTGCTTCCCTACCTTGCGGAAATGATGCTATTCTGTTCCCGACCACATTTGTACACGATTGCGTGATTGCTCTGCGGTATCTTTTTTTTTTTTTTGTCTGAATTTCTATAGCGCAAACATTTTTAATCTCGACGAGTGAAGCATCTAAACAAGAACAGTCTTTGGCAGAGGAAATTTTCGAAAATGACCTTGGTATGTAAAATCAACAACAACAAAAAGCAAGAACAGTGATTCCGTTTGTATGCTTGTGATGATACAGCGAGTAGTGTCAACCAGTGATTCAATTCAATATGATTGGTCCAAACATCAATGCTAATTTCTGATGTCCTGTCTATGGCGTTTTGCATTGTGTGTTAGCATTAAGCTAGCAGGCTAGAGTTTTTGTGCCCTTTATTTTTAGCTGTGCTGTAAGTTTTTTTTGTTTTGTTTTTTAATGTGAAATAAGTGTATTTTGTCTAAAAGCAGCTCCTCAACTCACTTCAACGTAGTTCCCTGGCAGCTAACAAATACTTTTACCTTCAAAATCAGCAACATGTGTGTAGTTCACCATATATGATTGATGTCAAAATGTGACGAGTACAGCAAAGAAATCTACGTTACGAGAAATCCAACTTCTTTCTAATCCAAAATATATAAGTGATATTCCCGGGGATTTGTCAACACATTTTGTACACACGTTCACAGTCTGCCCCGGAGGGTGCTGTCCTGGGTCCTCTGTTTTTTTGTGTGTTTTTTTTTTTTTTTTCGTTTTACTTTACTGGTACCAAGGCGTCTTGCGGACCCAGTGCAGGGTGAAGCCGGCGTCCGTGCGGATTTTGATGGACGCCGCCTCGGCCTCCCGCACCGTCTCCTTCACCGACTGCATCAGGTTCTGAGCGTTGTGGACCAGCATCTCGGTGGCCTGGATCAGATGGCCCGTTCGATCAAAAACGACTCGAGGTGATCGGTGCGTCGTCTTTTAAAAAAAAAAAAAAAAAAAAAAAAAAAAAAAAAGCGAACGCCCCCTCACCTGTTCCGACTCCTCTTCGCTGATGTTGGTGCGACCCAACATGGTGGCCTTGACGGTGGACAGGATCTTGAGCTGGGTGCTGATGGTGGGGATGCGTTCGCACACCTGCAAACCGGGGCAAGAAAGTCAGCTAGACTATAAACTACAACCATTTGATTGAATTCATGTGTTGATATTTGCGCAACGCGACCTGGAGCAGGTTGGTGCGGATGCGCTTGTCGGTGCATTGCTTGGCCACCTCCTTGGCGAGCCGCGTGACCTCGTCGGACGCCTTGGCGATGTCCTTGGCGCACTGGATGAGGGCGCGCTTGTTGCCGCTGCCGCCGCGCACCAGCCGCGACATCTCCGCCATGAGCAGGGCCATCCGCTTGGCCGCGCCGATGATGTCGTTGCCCTGCGGCGAATGGAACATCACATGACACGCTCGCATTTGGGAAGTTTTTGTCTTGTAATTTTTTTGTTTTTTCAATATTTTGTTCGTATACTGTGTGTTTTTCTAATATTATTTGAATTTGATTTTTTTAAACTATTTTTTTTCCAATTTTGTAGTATTTTTTGCCTTAATACATTTGTGTAATATTTTATTTGTTACTTTTTTTTTTTTTTTTACCGATTTTGTAGTATTTTTGCCTTAATTTGTGTAATTTTTGTTTTTGTATTTTTTCCCCCCTCATATTTGAATTTGATTTTGTTACTTTTTTGTTTACGTATTTTGTAGTATTTTTGCCTTAATATATTTGTGTAATTTTTGTTTTCGTATTTTTTTTCCCTGATATTATTTGAATTGGATTTTTTATTTTTTTTTTTTACTGTTTTTTTTCACCAATTTTGTAGTATTTTTGTCTTAATACATTTGTGTAATTTTTGTTTTTGTATTTTTTTTCCTGATATTATCTGAAACCGACTTTTTTACTTTTTTGCCTATATTGTAGTATATTTTGCCTTAGTATATTTATGTAATTTTTGTTTTTGTATTTTTTCCCCTTATATGTCACTTTCTTATAATACTGATATTACTGATATTATTTGAATTTCACTTTACTTTTTTTTTTTTTTTAACCTATTTTGTAGTATTTTTGCCTTAATATATTTGTGTAATTTTTATTTATTTTTCCTGGTATTTGAATTGTATTTTTTGTAATTTTTTTTTACCTATTTTGCAGTATTTTTTCCTTAATATATTTTTGTAATTTTTGTTTTTTGGTATGTTTTTTTCCTTATATGTCATTTTCCTATAATACTTGTTTGGCTTATGTATATATTTTTTGTTTTTTTTCCTGTATTCTTTCCTAATATTTCTTTTACTCTTACTTAATATTTTTGCATTTTTTTAAATATAGATTTTTTATGTAATATTAGTGTGTTTGTGGTTTAATATTTTTGTATCAATTTCTAGTATTTCCCCCCAAAAATATTTTTATTTTCCAATTTAAATCTTCATATTTTTATTTTCTCCAACTTGTGTTAGATATATCTATTTTTTAACATTTTTTAAATCCTCCCTCCAATTATTTTCATAATATTTGTGTATATTTTACACTTTGTTACACTTTCTCAGTATTTTGTTTTAAATAAAATATACGTATAAAATATTCATCAAATTTGTGTATTTTTTGGTCATGTAAATTTTAAATATTATTTGTTGACAAATATTTTTTACCTTTTTTTTTTTTTTGGCAATTCAGTGAACCCAGTGGATACATTCCAGACCCAATATATATATAATTTTTAGTTTGAAACATATTTATAACCCTTCCATATTGCTCATGTAAATTTCGACCCATTTAGACATTTAAAAGCAGTAACAAAAAAAAAAAAAAAAAAAAAAAAGCGGTCCCCTTTTTCAAGAGGTGTGTCGTGTACCTTGCTGGACCACTTGCGGGCCTCGTCGTGAAGCTGCCTGGCGGCCACCATCATGGGCTCGTTGACCATGTCGCCGGCCTTCTGCTCGGGGAACTCCTCGTCCTTCTCCTCGGGCGGCGGCGGCCTCGGGGGAGGAACCTCGCCTTCGGGAAGAGGCGGTTTGGGCGGCGCCGGCTCGTCATTGAGCTGCGGGGCGACGCAAATATTCAACATTTGATCCGATCCGATCGGTTCAAATCGGTCGCACCACTTACATGAAGTTGATCCAAATCGGGAGGCGGCGGCGGGAAGTCGGGCTCCTGCGGTTGGAAGGCCTCCCTGACCTTGGCGACGGCGTCGAGGATTTTGTAGCCAGAGTCAAGGAAGCCCTTGCGAAGATCTGCGGGGGAATAGACATTATTATTATTATTATTATTATTATTATTTTATTTTTATTTTTTTTTAAGAAGGGCCGACCCCGGGCGAAGGTCGGTCTCCGACGTACCGGGGTCCTGGATGTTCCCGGCCACGGCTTTGGCGTCCATGACCATGGGCGAGATGGTCTGGCTGAGCTGGTCGGACGCCGCTTTGACGGCCTGGCGGAATTTGGGGTCCTCCGAGTTCTCCACCTCGCGCTTGGCCACCAGGAGGATGCGGTTGGCCCGGCGGGCGATGCTGGTGGCGCCGGCCACCAGCATCTGCGGCTGCTGCTTGTCCATGGCCACGCGGCATTTGTCCAGGTCCTTCTTGATGGCCTCCTCCGACGCGTCCAGCAGGGACTTGGTGTCGATGGCCTCGTCCACCAGACCTAGAAACGCACACCATCCATATTATTATTATTATTAGTTTTTTGTCAAGTATTTTTGTCCAACCATTTCTAATATTTTGTTGTGTTATGTTGTGACTTTTTGCATTATTTCCCTAATATATTTGGGTTAATATTTTGTTTGTGTATTAGCTTAAATTTTTGCATTTTTCTAAGATTTATTTATGTATTTGTCTGACCATTTATATTATTTGTAATATTTTTTTAACATATCTATTTGTGTATTTTTTTCACATTTATGTAATTTATGAACTACTTTGTAGTTTTGCCGATATTTATGTATTTTCTTCTCATATTTGTATGCCAATAATTTTGTATTACATCTGATAATTGTGTAGTTTATTTTATTTTTGATAATGTTTTTAATATATTTTTACATTTCATTCTAATATTTTGGGTCTTCCTAATTTTTGGATGATATTTTTGTAATTCATTGGAAAAGATTTGTTGTTTAACTGTATGTATTATTTTCTAATATTTAGTATTTCTGTCTATGTAAATCTTTTTTTTTTCCAATATTTGACAAGCAATCTCTTTGGATTTGTTTTCCCAAATTATTTGTATTTTCTTGTAATATTTTAGGGTTTTGTGATATTTATGTAGTTTTCATCTCATTTTTATTTTTCCAATATTTGTTTATGTATTTATTTGTCTAATCATTTATATTATTTTTAATATTTTTAAGTTATATATCTGCATTTTTTGAACAATCATTTTACTTTGTGTACTTTTTTCATATTTGTGTAATTTATGAAAACGTGTAGTTTTCCTGTTTTTAGTGTATTCTCATATTTGTATGCTAATAATTATTTGTATTATTATATCTGATAATTGAGTATTTTATTTCAGATGGAATTCTCTTCTATTTTTGTTTTTCATAACATAATATGTTTTTCATATATTTTTAAATTTAATTCTAATATTTTGGGTCTTCCTAATTTTTGGATGATATTTGTGTAATTCACTTGAAAACATTTGTTGTGCATGTATTATTTTCTAATATTGTGTATTTCTGTCTATGTAAATACGTTTTGCTAATATTTATAATCATAACCTCTTTGGTTTTGCTTTCCCAAATTATTTGTATTTACTTGTAATATTTATGTAGTTTTCATCTCATTTGTATTTTTTTATTTTTTTTTTTGCAAAATGTGTATTTTGTGCACTCGGTGTAGTTTTTGTCTGATTTGTAATATTTGCTAATATTTTTGCTGTAGTATGTTTGTGTATTTTTTAAACAATATTTGTGCCATTTTGTTTTATTACAAAATATTAATCTATTCCAAATACAATTTTTTTGTTGGGCTTTTTGTCGTTGGACACTGGTCTTTAGTCAAAAATGTGGGTCCTGTAATATATATATTTTGTATTTTTTTGGGAGGGCGAGGATTCCTGGTACCTGTCATCTTCTCCACGTTGTCGATCCACTGATTCTTCATGGTCTCGAAATGTTCGAAGGCAGCCTGGTTGCCGGGGTTCCTCAGCAGGATCCTGGCGGCGGAAACCACCTGCGCGGCGAGTTCGGCGCAGCCGTCAAAACGGCACGTACCGCACGTTTCGGGAAAAAAAAAAAAAAAAAAAAAAAACTGGGGCGAATCGCTACCTGCGGCGTCAAATCTCGGGTAGACTTGACGGCGGCGTGGATCCCCTCCACCGTGCTCTTGTTGGCCGTGCCCACGGCGGCCGCCTTCTCCGCCGTGGCGCCCAGCCTGTTGGCGTGGTTCTCAAAGTTGGTGGCCCGCTCGTCAAACACCTGCACGCCGTCCCATTCAAACAAATCAAGCACAAGGTAAGGCGCCATTTGGATATTCATACAACTTTTCATCATGTCTGCTGGATCTGACCTCATCCCTGTTGGGCGCGTCCAGAGGCGCGGTGGCGGCCACGGCCAGCAACTTGATGGGCGTGGTGGTGTCGCTGAAGATGTCGGAAACTTCCTGAGTCATGGCCGCCTGCATTTGCCCTTTCAGGTCCTGGGGAGGGACGTGCGGATGTTAGCATGACTTAGCAAATGGAAGCGTGACCAAATATTTTGATTGTGGTTTCGTCTTCATTTTTGTGTTATTGTCTTAATATAGGTGCAATATTGTAGTATTCACAAAGGCTTCTTTACTTTTCAACTAATATTTTTTAATTTTACTTTTCTTGTAATACCTCTTATGTTCTAATATTTGTATATTCTCATCCAATGTTTTAGGTTTTTGTCTAATATTTGGTAGTATTTTCTAATATTTTATCGTAGTATTTGGTTTTCTCTAGATATTTTTCCTCCTCTACATGTAGACTGTATTATTTTTATTTTTTTGTTTTTTTTATAAATTGCTTTTTCTATTTAATTTTTAGATTACCCATAATATTGTATTTTTGTCCAGTTTTCATCCATTCATTCATCATTATTTTTTATGTATATTATTTTGTCATTTGTATATATATATATATATATATATATATATATATATATATATATATATATATTTGGAATGCTACAGATTGAAACAGATGAGATCAATGTTTTTCCAACATTTATTCATTTTCCATTCATTTCCATTTTACAGTTTTAAATCCCCCCTCCCATTATTTACATATTTTTTATACAAATAAAATATTCATCACATTTGTGTATTTTTTGGTCATAAATTTCAAATATTTTTTTTTAATGTTTTTTGTGGCAAATTCAGTGAAACCCCGAGATTAATAATAATAATTAATCATTCCAGACCCGAGATGTTTTACTATATAAAGTTTTAGCTTTCCCACAAGCTTGAAATACATTTATAACCCTTTCTTAAAAATGTTTTGTTGCAATACATGTTAGTATTGCATCTCTGATATTTTTCATACAATATTTAGGTATGTTTTTACCAGTATTTGTTTTAATAGATGGTGTACATACATGTACAGTAGATCCCAAAACTGTAACAATATCCCATAAATTGGCTTGTACTTCCACAAATAACCAGCAGAGGGAGCTGTTTGACATTCTATGACAGCTAGCTGATCAGTGCTGGCCATTCCGATTATTTATTTTGCGTCGCGCGTGCCGTCTTACTTTGAGGGCCTCCTGGAGCTGTTGAGCGATGGCGCGGGCCTGCGGGGAGTCGCCCTGGCCGCGGGCCGCCAGGTCGGCCAGCTGGGCCATCAGCTGCTCCACCTGCTCGCATTTGCCCAGCAGCTCCTGCCTGTAGGGGCCCGGCAGGGCGTTGGCCAGCCTGCGGCCGTCCGCCACCAGCCCGCGGATGGCCGCCTGGCCTGAGGACGGACGCAAGCAGACAAATTAGGCTCCGGCATTTTGCGGCATGCGGGGGGGCAGAAATGAGGAGGGCGCACGGACCGACGCCGCCGTCGTCGACGGTGGGTTTGTCGATCCAGCGCTGGGCCTGCTCGATCTTTCCTTCCAAGTGGACGTCGGCCTTGGCGGGCCTGCTGTTGGCCACCGCTTTGTTGGTCTTGGACTGCAGATTCTGCAGGGCCGTGGCGATCTGTTTGGCCAAGGCTCTGGCCTCGGGGGTGTCGCCTTTCCCCCTAAAGAGACACATCAACAATCTGGTTTCAGCAAAAAAATAAAAAATCTACACATTGTGCGGCACTCCAGCATATCTTCTAATCCTACATCAAATCTACCAACAAGTATGCCTTCTTGTCTCGGGCACGTTAAACACATTTCCAGACTTTTGTCTGTCATGTTGCGGTTTCCTAAAAAGATGACAAACATGATTGTCCACTTTTCTAAAAAGAAGACAGGCTTTTTGTTTTGCACATTCCTTAGTGTTGTACTAGATCTGAAATTATAAAACGATGGAGGTTTTACTTTTCTGAAAAGAACACAAACTATTCATGTTGCACAATTCTAAAAAGAAAACCACTCATTTCGCATTTTTATAAGAAAAAAAAAGCGATTATAAAGCTAAAACTATTGATGTTTTTGTTTCCTAAATAAAAGACAAACTTTTTACTTTGCACTTTCCTAAAAAGAAGAAACCTTTATTTTGCCCTTTCCTAAAAAGACAAACAATTGATGTTTTTGTTTCCTAAAAAGAAGACAAACTTGTTTTGTACTTCTATAAAAAAAAAAAAAAGACGACAAACTATTGATCGTTTTATTTCCTAAAAAAAGAACAAACTTATTTTTAACTTTCCAAAAAATAAGACACAATTGACGCTTTTGTTTCAGAAAAAGAAACTTATTTTGCACTTTCCTAAAAAGAAGACAATCTATTGATGTTTTTGTTTCCTAAAAAAAAAGGACAAACTATGAATGTTTTTGTTTCCGAAAACGACAATTGTTTTTATTTTGGACTTTCCTAAAAAGAAAAAAACTTTTATTTTTGCACTTTCCTAAAAAGAAGACAAACTATTGACATTTTTGTTTCCTAAAAAAACAAAAAACTTATTTTGCACTTTCCTAAAAACACAAACAATGGATGTTCTTGTTTCCTAAAAAGAAGACAAACGTTTGATTTTGCACTTTCCCAAAAAGAATGTTTTTGTTTCCTAAAACGACAATCGTTTTTATTTTTGCACCGTCCTAAAAAGAAGACAAACTACTGATGTGGTTAAGATCTGTCCGTAAGAGGCCAGCCGAAGTCCTTACTGTCTCCTGAGATCCGACAACTTGGCGGTCATGGCGGCGATCTCGGCAATGGAGCGCAAGATGTCTTCCCGTTCTTTGGGGTCCTCGCACATGTCGGCGATCTTCTTGGCCTCCATGAGGAGGGCCCTGATGTTGTCCTCCCCCTCCGGGCCACCATTCGGGTCGGCCAGCCAGTTCTGCGGACGGCGGGGAAAAAAAGCAGCGTGAAACGGTCGCCTCTTGGGACCCAAACGGTTTTCTGGCGAGGCAACTGGCCTGGGCAGCGTCCATTTTCTTGGCGATGGCCTGCTTGGAGTTGGTCATGTCCTCCAGCTTGCGAGCGGCGTTTTTCACTTTGCCGGTCAGGACGTCCAGACCCTGGGACACCTGCTGGGCCTTTTGCATCGCGGCCGGGGACGCGCCCTGACCTCTAAGGGTGGAAAACATGGATAAAATAAAGAAGCACACATACTAATGTATTTGAACTCTACTTTTGGAGAATTTCAATTCCTACTAGGGGTGTCTTCTGTTCGGGATTTTATGGTCCGTTACCTGGCCCTCATCTCCGACACCTGGTCCGTCATCTGACCCAGCGCCTTGGTGGTTGCCAGAATGTCCCGGCGCTCCCGCCCGGCGCACAGCTCGCCCACTTTCCCGGCTTCGTCCAGGATCTGCCGGATGGCCTGCTCGCCCGCGTCACCTGCCGGCACCAGGGTTATTATGGGTTTGGGAATTTTTCATTGTAGTTTGTTTTGATTTCGTTTTGAGTATTCTATTTTTTAGTCATTTAATAAATGCTTTGTTTTAGTTAGTTTCAGTATTAGTTTGTTTTTGTTTTTTTTAAATGTGTATGACTTGTGCACGATATTTAAAAAACACCATGGGAATGACGTCATCTGAATGTGCTTTTCTATTGGCTGCTGCTATATGACGTCACTTCTGTGAGACACTTTCAAACGTCCTTTTTTAGGTTAATATCAAAATAAATCTACTTAAAATCACATTTAAAATCATCCCCAAAAACTCATATTAAAATAATTACCAAAGGCTAATACAATGGACATTTTTGCTATAATTATAGTTAGTTTTAGTTAATTTTGTAAACATAAAATGCACGGTCGTTTCGGTTAGTGTTAGTTCTTTAAAAAGCGTTTTCGTTTTTATTTTATTTCATTAACAGAGTTGTTTTTGGAATTTTAGTTTTAGTTAACTAAAATAACAGACAATCTATTGATGTTTGTTTCCTTAAAAAAAAAAATATATATATATATATATTGTGCTGTCCTAAAAAGAAGACAAACTATGGATGTTTTTGTTAAAAACGACGATTGTTTTTGTTTTGCACTTTCCTAAAAAGAAGAAACTTTTATTTTGCACTTTCCTAAAAAGACGAACTATTGATGTTTTTGTTTCCTAAAAAAAACAAAAAGCTTATTTTGCACTTTCCTAATAAGAAGACAAACTATTGAAGCTTTTGTTTCCTAAAAAGACGGCACTTATTTTGCACTTTCCTAAAAAGAAGACAAACTATTGATGTTTTTGTTTCCTAAAGAAAACAAAAAACTTATTTTGCACTTTCTTAAAAAAGAAGAGACTTTTGATGTTTTTGTTTCCTAAAAAAAACAAAACAAAACAAAAAACAACAAAACAAACAAAAAAAAAACAACTTATTTTGCACTTTCCTAAAAAGAAGACAAACTTTTGATGTTTTTGTGTCCTAAAAAGAAGACCAACTTTTTAGTTTTGCACTTGACTAAAAAGACAAACTATTAATGCTTTTGTTTCCCAAATAGAAGACAAACTTGGTTAACTAAAATAACCTAAAATAACACAAGACTGGCATTGGCCAACAAGTCAGCGCTGACGACTTTGCTACCTGGTGGGGCGTTGGGATCGCGCAGCCAGTTCTTCGCCTGCGCCATCTTGGAGTCGATGAGGCCCAGCGCTCTATTCATGGCCTCCGTGTCCTTTCCGGAGAGAAAGAAAGAAAAGAAAGGTCTTAAACTCCAACGAACGCCAGATCCGGCGGGGATGAGTTCAACATGTGCTCACAACACAAAAACAAATTGGAGTTCCGAGCTTTTTTAGATGTGTTAAACTTCCCCCACGGTGCAATTCCAACGCATGCCGCCTCGGCAACAAATGAGCGTGTGGTGTTAACGCAAGCCAACCCGGCCGGTATTCCTTTGCACGTCCGAGGTGATGCTGGTCCGCTGGAGTTGAAAGTGATGGGCGGGCCAAACAAAGCGCAGACCGAACACAAGTTGGAAGATTCAGTCGGTCTCGAAAATTGCGACAGGGACTTTAGATGACATTTTGCTGTAAACAATCAGCCCTTCCTTGCAGAAATGGAACTAAAATAGGTCATCCACAGAGCAGATGGTGGGAGAGAGTCATGTCTAATTAAGACTCAAGTCTTAATTCATTCGAACACAAAAACGTAAAAATACGTTTTTTAATATTTTGTCCTTCACTTCCAAAAACGTAATTATACGTTTTTTTATATGTTTTTTTATTGTTTTTTTTTGTTTTTTTTAAATGCATACAGAAGGTTTTGATACAGCTTCTGACATGAAGAGGTAGCTTAAAGGTGGGTTCAAGGATGTTTTTGTGACCGCGTCTTCCGGGTGGATCATCTTAACGATCGTTTCTCGATCCTCTCACTCGATCTGCGTAACGACGTCGTGCGTGCTCGTTCCTACCTGCGTACGCGCACTTTGAGTGTTTGTAGCATGTAGCTAGCTTCAGGTAGTGAGCTTCGGATTCGGCCATCGTCATAGCTCCACCGAGCTGACCGCGTACTTTGAAAATAGCTGAGAGCAACAAGAAGACATCCGTATGAAGCGAGGCTGGCTGCAGAGACTGATGAATAGGATGATGAAGATGAGCTCGCGCGTTAGCGACATTTGAGAGCCGTTTCCCGCGGACGAGCAGGAGAGCTGCTCGGATGGTCTTCCGCATGCGCAGTTTTTTTAAAATGTGATAAACAGATGTTTGGCTTCCACTTTTCAAGAACATCATCGAATCCACCTTTAAAGCAATGGTAGTTATTACGAAAAACGGCCAGCAGGAGGCAGCAGAGTATAAGAGATCAGCCATGTTGCAACGAGCTCTTTTTGACGTTGCTTTCACCAGGAATGTGAATAGCGATGAAACTGGAAAACGATGGCGTCACGAAAAGCACAAGACAGCACACGCACAAACACCCGCACACACGCGGCTGAGACATGCAACTGCACAACCAGTGACAGACAGAGAGAGAGGTGACGCTTACCTTCTACAGAAGGGGGGAGGTGAAGGGAGAAAGAGAACCAAAAAAAAAAAAAAGAAGAACAAAAAGAAGAAGAAGAAGAAGAACCAAATAAATACAAACATTGTTCCGGAAATAGATGACGAGAAGAAAAATCGAAACAACAGGTGAGAAAAGTGGATTACGAACGAGCAGTTTGGAGAGTTGAAAGATACATAGCATGCTCAAATTCAATTATGAAACGCCAACAATATGATACACTGATTACCGTGGCTGTTACGTTACAGAACTGAACGCCCAAAATAGGTGAAGATAAAAAATACACAAACACCATGGAGAAGAAGAAAAAACAAAACAAAACCTGACAGCAGTTTCTGCATGAGTGTGGTTGTGTTTTACTGTTGGAAAATACATCAGCAATTGTGGCTCTCCTTTCCCACATGTAAGGGCATGACATTACTTTACAGTAAGTAAGCACAGTGACTCAATTTAGGATTCTTTGCATCGTTTGACCAATTGTTTTTGCTCTGACGAAACAAAATGAAGCCAATTGCAATCCCTGCATTTTAAAACAACAACATAAATTTGCCTTAAACGCTGCTAGCTTCATGCTAACACCTAAAGGGAAATGCCCAAGACATGCTAACATTATAATCTGCCAAAAACGACTATGACTGCCACCTTTTACGCTCAACAAAAATATAAAACGCAATACTTTTGTTTTTGTTCCCATTTTTTTTATGAGATGAACTCTAAAAGATCTAAAAGTTTTTTTTCCCACATACACAATATCACAATTCCGCTCAAATGTTGTTCACAACCAATCGAAATCTGTGATAGAAATGTTGATATCGTGTATGTGGAAAAGGTTTTTGAGTTCGTCTCATCAAAAATGTGTTGCGTTGATGTTTTTGTTGAGTGGCAAACCAAGGCATGCAAACAAGAAGGAGCAACACAAATGTTTATTGAATTCAAGCAAAATTGAGCAAAAACCTTCACGTTATTATTAATGTCGCTACTTGTATAAAGTGTGAATTACAAAGTGCTATTCGACTTAGTAAAAACATTACAAACATTTCTTTTTGTTGGGATGCTGGAATGGATGAATGTCACATAAACAAATTAAAGGGATACTTGACTTATTTAGATTTAGACTTAGACTTTATTGATCCATTTGGGATGGCTCCCTCTCGGAAATGTACATGTCCAGCAGCAATAAGAACAGAGAATAAAATAAAAAATAAAAATTCAATCAATCAATAAGGTTATTACACCAGATATTGAATTAATAATAATAAAATAAAATAAAAAATAAAAATTCACTCAATCAATAAATAAGGTTATTACACCGGAGATTGAATTAAATAAATTAAAGTACAGTAAAGTGCCATATTTGTGAAGTGAAGTGCACGCTACACCCTCCTCCCCCCAAGTGAGGAGTTGTAGAGTACAATGGCACGGTGGACAAAAGCCATTTTTGGCAGTCAAAAAATTAATATTTTGCCTATAAAAAATTTGATATTTTCATTATTTTTCATGTACAATTAGTACCTTTAAAAACACACTTTGCAACTTGCTGTCGACTGAAAATGACGTCACAAGGGCTCAGGTAACCAATCACAGCTCAGTTTGTGAATGTCACGTGACCAAACCTAGAAAACAGGTGAGCTGTGGTTTCCTGAGCCCTTGTGATGTCATTTTCAGTCAACAGCAAGTTGAAAAATGTGTTTTTAACTCATTCACTGCCAATGACGACTATAGACGTCAAAAATCCAAGCAAACAGCCAGTACAAATTTTGACAAGAAATTTGAATTTAGTTTTAGTTATTCATTGTTTTCATTCATAGTTATTAATCATTGTTTTTATTAATAACAACGATGACAACAATTTCATTGCTAAGTGCTACCATCGTGCGTAGAACGGATTCCTGTTGCCCTACAACACGGGCGGTCTTGATCTTACTGAGACCACATACTGGGTCTCTGCCTCCAAAAGTCAATTTTAGTTGACTAAAATTGCTCTTTATTTTTGTTGACTAAAATTGAATTCAAACTAAAATACAATCAGGTGACTGATTTATGACTAAGGCTTTAATTAAATTTAGTCAGAAGACTATAACTAAAACTAAATTATTTTTTAATTTATTTATTTTATTTTTTTTTCAAAATTAACACTGGCTGTTTGCTTGGATTTTTGACGTATATAGTTGTCATTGGCAGTGAATGAGTTAAAGGTACTAATTGTATGTGGAAAATAATGAAAGTATCAAATTAATTATAGACAAAATATTTACTTTTTATTGCTATAATGGGCTAAATAAGTGAAGTATCTCTTTAAGCTTTTTTTCCCTCCCCCCCAACCACTCTGCTAAAACAGCTGCACAATTCTCAACGATTATGAAAAACAAGCTGTCAGCCCACCTTGTTTGCCCAGGCGTCCTCGTCCCAAGACGTGAGCTGCAGCACTCGGATGATCTCCACGATCTCGGCGCTCATCTTCTCAAAAGTGAAGTTGCGGTTCTTCAGCGCCTCCTCCACGCCCTGGCTGCCCGACGTCTTGGTGGTCACGGAGATTTTGATACCTGGACGGAGGGACGGACGGCCAAGCCAGCGACTGAATGAGAGCGGAACGGGCGAAGCGCAAAGCGTGTCGCTGACGCAGCTAACCTGAGATGAGGATGGGCAGCAGCTCTTTGACCGTGTTCATGGAGTTGACCAGCATGACACGGTGCTCCTGGTGGGTCAGCTCCTGCTGGCGCTCGTCGATCATCTTGGCCATCTTGGTCATTCCTGGACGTGAGGGAAAAACGCACGACGGGCTGGTGACTTCCCGGAATTGCCCATTTTGATTGGCCTATTAACCGATCACTCGCTCCCAGCTATTTTTTACAGAAGCGATCCCCTTCGCTCCTGGCTGTTTTGACTGGATTTGGACTGATTTTGCAAGGCCCACACAATATTGGGGTCTAACATCATGGAACCTATCAAAAGAAAGATTAAAGTGTCTTCTTTCATCAGGGGGAAAAAACATTTCTGTTTTTGTTTTGCAGCAATCAGCTTGAGTTTAATAATTTTTCACCAATCTATTTAGAATTGACTAATGCCGAAGTCAGACTACACGAAAACAGCCCGATTTCAGCCCGATCGACGTGTCGCGGACAAACGGGGCATGTCGTAAACGATTTTGGGTTGTCTTGACGTAGCGTCGCCCGTGTAGTGTGACACGTTCAACGATTGGTCGCCTGTTGTCTGGGACGGTTCACGACCATCACGACGAAAGTATGTATAT
The DNA here is from genome assembly GCF_051991245.1 of Festucalex cinctus. Taxonomy (NCBI): domain Eukaryota; kingdom Metazoa; phylum Chordata; class Actinopteri; order Syngnathiformes; family Syngnathidae; genus Festucalex; species Festucalex cinctus. The sequence goes on along the minus strand of NC_135427.1, from coordinate 15,995,229 downwards.
ATATATATATATATATATATATATATATATATATATATATATATATATATACATACATATATACATATATATATGGGGTGTTAAAAAAAATCGATTCGGCGATATATCGCGATACTACATCGCGCGATTCGCGAATCGATTCAATTAAAAAAAAATCGCTTTTTTTTTTTTTTTTTTTAAAGCTCAGAATTGTTCATTCGGTAGTCTTACCGATTCAACGTCTTATCATCATTGCCTTTTTTGTGTGTGTGTGTGTGTGTGTGTGAATCGATTTTTAAACTTCCATTTTTAATGGAAAAATATTCAACAAAACGTCTGACTTCGGGTTAGGATTCACACCTTGAGCATGGAAGAATGTTATATGAACGGAACATTAAGCCTTAATATTTTATTTTAATGCTGTTCAAACATGAAACAGATTACAACCTCTATAAGACTGAAATTTCAGATAAATAAATAATACATTTTCATATAAATCTTACACTCTACAAGCTTACTGATTAGTATTTTCTAAATTTGAATGGAAAAAAATCGCAACAATCGACTTATAAATTCGTATCGGGATTAATCGGTATCGAATCGAATCGTGACCTGTGAATCGTGATACGAATCGAATCGTCAGGTACTAAGCAATTCACACCCCTAATATATATACATATATATATATATATATATATATATATATATATATATATATTTATTTTTTTATTTTTTTTTTTCAGCTTGGGAGGTGTAGCAGGGGGTGGGGGGCTGGTATTGTTCAGGGGGTCGGGCCAAATGTGAAGGCGGACCAGGTCCGGCCCACGGGCCGTAGTTTTTTGGACACCTGCTCTAGCATAAAAAACAACAAAACAAGGCAATATTTAAAATACGTGTTTATACGTTTTTGGGAGTTAAACATCACAAAACACAATTGATTACACAATAGGACACACTAGACACACTAGAAAGGATCCCTTCTGCACAATTGCACGAGATTCAGAGAATGAAGTTAATCTTTTGTTTCAGTTCCTCTGCAGCCTCACTGGCGGATTACAGCACCCAAATGGCTCAGCAAATTTTCTGTATTTATCATCATAAAATGTAATGGTACGTTTTCATATTTCAAATCTTTAGTATCAGGCGTGTTGGTAGGCCGAAATATTTAAAATCTGCAGGACCTCGAGGACCGGAATTGGTGAACCCTGTTCTCGACAAAAAGCTCTGTGGATTCCTTGGACGCTGCTGTGTCTTAACAACTCATTCTGCTCAATCTTTAGACAGACTGAGTTCTGGATCGGCCGCCTGGATCAGGTCCGGAATGACGGGACCAAGGAACAGCTCCTTCATTCGTTCCCGCACGTGGGACCTGAAGTTGTCCACGTACTTGGCAATGTCCAGCGGAGCTGCTTCTGGGAGGTGACCGGGCTTCGGCAGCTTCTGGATTCTTGTCATGGCATACTTGTAATTCTTCAGGAAGGAAATGGAGTCAGCGGTCAGCAACTGCTTTGTGCTACTGATCACGTCTGACAGAGCGACAATATCGTTGTCAATATTGTCAATCTTCTCCTTTATCATCCGATTCTCCTCCTCCACCTCGACACATACAGTCTGCAGAAAGCGACGAAACGCCTCCAAATCGTCCTTGTTGCACCTCGCTTGTTCGTTACACTTGTATCTTATCTTGTTGTAATGTTCCAGTTTTTCCTCCTCGAACTGCAGGCTTTCTTTGAGTTTCTCCTTGTGACTTCTGCCAGCTTCAGTGATCCTGTTCAACTTGTGCCCACGGTGGCTTGTCATGTCTACGCAGCCGGGACACACGAGTTCCTGGTGTTCCGAACAGAAGTGTGTCGGCTCCTGCTTGTGCAAGACGCAGACGTCGTCAGACACCACTGAGACTTGCTTCAAGGTCTCGCACAAGTTCCTCAGCGATTGGTTTGAAAGCAGATTCTTCGATCGACACTTTTGTCCGCAGGCCGGACACGATCGAATTCCTTTCTCCTCCCAATGCTGCTGCACGCACGCACGGCAGAAGCTGTGTTCACATGGCAGTATGACCGGATCGTTAAAGATCTCCAAACAGGTTGAACATTTGAGATCGTCCTCAACACTTTTGGACATGGCCATGATCTTTGCTGACTCAATCGACTTCCAGTGTTCACTCTCAGGATAGGCGGAGGGCGGATGCTTCACTCAGCCTCAAGTCAGCTGGTATCATCGCATTCACCAGCCCTAATACAAAGGCTTGCAGTTGCGCTTTCGGTCACAGGTGACAGTAGCGAGGAAACAAAGTGACCAATTCCATGATGATCCTTTCAACTATGATGTCATGTGTCTGTTTGCAACAGACTTTCTTTTCTTTTTTTTTTTTAGGTCGGATGACGTGGACCAATCAGATGTTGTTTAGGGCGGGACGAAACCAAGAAGCACCAATGGTCCGGGGGCTAATCAGTGTTGCCAGATGTACGAAAGTTATCGTATTTGTACGATAATTTGACCCTCTGTACGATCAATAATCCCCAAAAATCGCAAATGTACGATAATTGGACCATTTTGGATTATTGCCGGTAAAACTGAGACTGACAGAATTTTTTTGCAAACCCTGAAGGTATCTGTTCTCATGCGGCATCATACCAGCCAATTGCGCTTTGCTGAGCATGAGAAACGAGAAACGTCCATGTATTGATTGGCTGAATGGCCAGTGACCGCTCCCAGGAGACGCTCCCAAACAGGAAATCACGCAAGACTCAAACCACCTATCCACTAATATATACAGATCAGTGACGTTAACCCGCAACAAAGCCTTGAGTGCCGGTGAGCGCTTTTAAACACAAGCACGACTATAATTGACTCACGAATCAGTGTATTTAGGTTATGACGGGTATACGATCATTTCCATCAAAATACGATAATTTTAAGTCTAAGGTACGATAATCCTATATTTCCAACCTGGCAACGCTGGGGCTAATAAACAAACCTAACGTCGACAAATTGAAGCTGCAATGAATTCTGTTCTCGCAGAATTACTAGTTTCCTTGTTGAATGTTGAACAGCGAGAACACTGCATTATTATCTGGTAAAGATGGTCATGCTTTCAATCTGGCTTGTGGGTTTCTAAATTGCGTGCAAGGTAGACAAAC
>NC_135427.1:15967110-15987110 GCF_051991245.1 Festucalex cinctus | reverse complement strand
CTCATTGACTGGCAGCCATTTTTCACTGAAGCAACCCCCTTCACTCCCGGCTGTTTTACTGGATTTTGACTGATTTTGCAAGGCCGACACAATATTGTGTACTATTGCTATAAAAACATGGAACCTACCAAACGAAAGATTCGAGTCTCTTCTTTCATCAGGAGAAAAAAAAAAGTGTATTTCTGTTTCCGTTTCGTAGCAATTAGCATTTGAATGTAGCTAAGTTTCATCATTATTCACATATATGTTTAAAACAGTGGGTAAAAGAGCTTTTTGCAGCATAGCCCTGGTTGATCTCTTATACTCGGCTGTTTTTGTAATAACTACCATTGCTTCAAGCATTCTCTTCAGTTCAGAGGCTGCATCAAAGCCTTCTGTATGCTATTGCATTAAAAAAAAACAATGTATAAATACATCTTTGGGAACATGGTAATATTTAAAATAGAACGTATTAATACGTTTTAGGGAGCAAATGAGTTAAAGGCCAGGACTGGTGAGTGACGTGGGTGCCAGTGAACAAGACTGTTTAGTAGTAGACCGACCGATTAGCAGCTTGGTTGTTAAACCGCTAACCTGTGGAGCGACTCGGCATCATTTGCAGCCACTCGAGTACGAATGTGACGTTTACGTGTTTTGTTTTCTTACCGTTTATCGTCTTGTAACATGAAAAAAAAAAACACGTAAAAGGCTGTGGACTTGGCCAATACGTTATTGACGCTCCAGCAGGCCAAGACGCAAAGGCACTTAAACTCCTAACGCTTGTTTCAATCAGAAGGAAGATGACGACTTACTTGATGAACGCCGGTGGCATGTCCCTTTTCATGATCTGGTCATCCGTGGTTTGGACCGTCTCCTTCCCCACCTGGAAGACACAAGACGCGTTCAATACGACAGCAATGTTCAGAGTAATTCAAAATTGGTATTAAGGTATATCAGTCACGGGATAGGAAGCTAGTGAAGCGGACACAAAAAAAAATCAGGACGAATTTAAGCAACCCTGCAAACTTCCAGTCAAATTCGAGTGCACATCGCCTATTATTATCTCATCGTGTGGGGTCTTCCACATTGAAAAATCAGTTTGTTTTTTAAAAACACTATTGTCTATTGTTGGAAGCAGGTGGCAGGGGTCAACAAACAACCTCCAACCAGTACGACCTTCCACCCTGTTGAATACCACAACAATCTTTTTAAGTCCAAAACTTCTATACATTGGTTGGACAAAGATGTTTCTTAACCTTGGGTGTGGGCACAAGGTATGACAAGCCCCGGGATTCATAATGTGTAAAACAGCTGAACGTCAAAATGACTCACCATCCCCCTGACCACCACCTCCACAGTGACCTAAGGGCCGTTGCGGGATGCCAGTCACCCGTGTCAAGCTGCCGTGGGTGAGAGATTACACACATTTATGCCAGGAAGGAGGGGGTATGACTGCATCTCTGCCTAACATTTGGAAGGCAAACACGCAGAGAAAACAAAAGAAGCTTACCAAAGTTTCTCAAATAACGTCCATTGACAACATTTGAACACACTAGGGACTTTTTTAGTCCCTAAGCGTCAATCAAAGAGCCACAGAGTGCAAGGGTAAAGCTATCTAACGCTAGTTAGCATAGCTAAGGGGGACGGATGTAACACAAGAAGCGTTTGGGCACGCGTGTACACTTCCGATCATCCACTCAATGTAACACTGCTCCACTGCCACTGTTCCAAATGTCTTGAACGAATATTTGATTTCCGACGCTTCCAACACTGTGCGGCCCCGAACTGGTTTGTATAGCTGCCAAAAATCTAAATCTGCTGATCTTCCGAGTCCAAGTTGACACTAGCGCCAAATTTGAAGAAAATCCCTTAAGTCATTCCAGATGCGCAGACAACCCAAACACACAAAATGTCCAAGAGTATTAAGAAGTGAGATAGCACATGAGCAGTTGTCCTAAATGTGCCTTTGCACCGGATTGTTGAGAGAACAGAACACCGCTATATTTATGAGCTGAAGTCAAGCCCAGACTAGTTTTTGACTGAACGACTGGTTCCAATGCAGCGTGTAAGACTTTTGTCTCGGTTCAATTCAGTTAGGAAGTTTAATTCCCTTCACAGGATCAATAGCGATCGACTGTTGACCAGTCACGAGTGTACCCTACCCGCTCACTCAAAAGTTAGCCTGTGTAACCCTAATGAGGACAAAAGCTACAGAAAATGGATGGATGGAAAATAGAAGTGTCCCAACTGATGAAGTGATGTTTGGCACTCAATCTTCATGGACTAACTCATTTCATCTTTCTTCATTGGACTTTTGTCAAACTTTGTAGGAAGACCCAAGCCAGGCGTCTATCATCTAGTGTGACTCAGTCCAACACTCGAATTCAACTTATCATGTCACTGTGACAATCCAGCAACCCTTCTCCAAGCACTCGTGTTTTATGAAGTAGATGCTTAATGTCTTCCTGTCACTCCATATTTGTCCTCAACCATTGGACACTTGTACGTGGCGCAGCGTTAAACTGATGAGGAAACACAGGCGGCCAAGTCAGGAAGACCCAGCAGCTGTCGGCCTGTCAGCCCCCGGCTCAGCTGTGGGGGGTGCGAGCCAACCAGGGGAAAGCCTTCCGCCCCCCCTCCACGGTGTTCAAGGCCAGAGCGGAAGATGCACTGCATTGTATTGTTGTCTGCTTTCAACGGACAAACACTGTTCAATGGAGTAGTTCTCGGTCTCACACCCAAAATCCACATTCGCTATTCATTTTGACATGAACCAATGAGACCCAAAGCTATTTGAATGGCTTACTAGATGTACTTCCCATACAATCCCATTTGATCACAAAGGTATGTGCTTTATCTACACCATGCATTATCCAAGGCCACATTATTAACTGTACTTCGGCATGTTGTCGCAGTGGAGCATCAACCTACAGACAGCTTACTTTAACCTCCAGATCCCTCACCGTACCCTGGCCAACGGCAGAACCCAGCCAGGCGTGTTTGATTTTACTTTGGTCCCATCTTTAATCGATCCGCTTCTGTTGCATTCGCCTCGTTTTAGTTACCGCTAAGCTAACTTGTCGTCCCTGGTCTGACGTCCAAGTGTCCAACCTCCCTTCGTATGGTGCTATGATGGCATGAGAGGCCAAAAGTATGTTGATATACTGCCTATCTGGACTTCACCGTTGAATTTTATACTCATTATCCAGCCTAATATTCCCACACAAACACTTTTGGATGTCAAGCGCAAACAAAACGCTTTCATGCAAGTCCAAAGGTTCTGATTCTGCGTTCGATTCGAATGGCTCATTCGCAACTCCATTCGAGTCACCATTGATTCATACGCAGCCCGATAGTGGCCACGAACAACTAAAATAAAGAATAATCAGCAAAGCACCAACAGCATGTACTGTATGTAGCATGTCCGTGATCATGAACCCATGTTACATAAGACTGTATTCAGTAGGTTAAACTATTCAATTTCAACATAAACAAGACCACCTTCACATGCGCATCATCAATAGTGTTACCTAGCCGACGAGCCTAAATAACACACAAGCACAAAATCGAAAGAAGAAAAAAACATTTAGATAACTGAAATGGTGAATTCCAAACCACAATTACGCAAGAGTTCTTTGTACTGTATGTCCTGTTGGGCTCATGTAACACGATATGTGCGGCCCTGGTGGCAGATTTGTCTGGCCTGTTTGATTTGTGACTGGTCGCTACTGACGTGGCGTATTGATAGCGCCTGACATACATGATGAAGGCGTTGACCTTGAGTGGCACGGCCTTCATCATTCAACTCTGAGTCATCGTTGGTCAAAGGCTATTTCATAGCGACGAAATCACTGGCTGCTTTTGAAGGGATCCATCCAGGGTGGGGGAGGCTTAAGAGGGTTGGACTACCAACACCACCACCAACAACAACGCTACTGCTACATCTATCCCTACTACGGGACTAGTATTATTACTATCATGACTACAAATATGACATAGTACTACAACGACTACTGCAAATAAAGACCTTAAGCTTAACGTCAAGGATATTGACTAACACTACCACCATTTGTATCCTTGTGTCAAAGTGGGACTCAATAACGGAGGATACAAAACTTTGCGCCGGCTTTACAGATGGTTCCTACAGCGACCGATCTCTGCGGGGACTGACGAAGCATTGTGCTCAAGCGATCCGCCATGTGAGAGGCCCACTGTGTCTGAACCGCCTTTCATTCTCCCGGCAGAGTGATGTGCCGTCAACAAAGACCGTCTGTTCCGAAAGAGAGTGGCCACTTCATCCACGACGCTGCCTCCAGGTTTTCCACTCCAGACGCGAAATCAGACTTGTGGACCAGTGGCTTTACACCTGCGCATGCTCCTCCCGGCAGTCCATCTTGAATTGAATGTTGCTAACTTGTTGGCGTAAGCAGTACATACAAGTGGGGGTACCAGAGACGGCAAATACAGGTCCAGGAAGCAAAACCCCTGCCACACTTTTGCTTTTTGCTTCTAGTCAATCGGTAGGGAAATGAGCAGTAGAAGCACTTCTGGCTAAATAAAGCCAAACTGCTGGTCTTTGGACTAATGATGCCATTAAAAACTTTGACAAAGAAGACCTGACAAACTGAAATTAAGCAAGTGAAAGTGAAAGAAATACAGAATCTGACTATCCTGGGAAGCCTTTCTGGGAAATTTCTTACAGTTCTGAGGATTTGTTGGGCTTCTTTCCACACCAAACTCCCCCAAGCATGACCTATATCTTACAGTATACAAAAGGTCCTTTCCTCAGAACCGCGCCTCAAAAAGTTTATGGTGGGGTGTGAACTGACAAGACTGAAAGGTAGAGGTGTGTCCCTTAGGAGAGACTCGTCCATCCTGTTCCAGACTGACGGAAGACTCGGAAGTATTTGCTGCTGGATGCTTCCCATCTGAATGGGATTCAAACAACCTCAACAAAAGCAGAGTTGTGCTACAGTTTCCATCTGAAGGAGGACATAGAGGGCTTGGTTGACTAAAAGGATGGTTCGCGCAAAAGCGAAACTTGATCAACCCTGAGATGAAATGCAATGGATGATTTTGCATCTTTAAATGCCGGAAAGGCAGGTGAAAACAGTGAACACACATTTCAGTACTATTTGTTGAGATTGTCGCAAATCCTGCCTTGAGTGTTTGGATCGGCCGGGGCGATCCGCATAGCACGGCATCTCCAGGGGCAGTCCGAGCCTTGTGATCAGCACAACACAAACAGGAAGTGTACACTCAAAGGATCCTCGTTGTCCCAAGCATTCCTCTCTTTATCCCAAAGTCTATAAAAAGGAACTATAAACATGATGCAGCGCAACACGGCTCAAATAGGAGTCTGAACTCAAAAGAATGGCCGCACAGATAAAAGTAGCTTCCCCGTTTACAATAGCAACACTCCTTTTTTTAGCCGCACATTCGTTTACCGCTAAAACCTCACACGGCTGCACACATTGCGGCGGGCTTGGGGTTGTTTATATGCGGCTCACAAGGAGCATAATTACGGCCGTGTCGTTGTGCGAGCTCGGTTACAACATGAGAAGAAAACACTTTAGCCTACTTTTTAGCAGGCTTGGACCAACTTCATCAAAGTTCTGCCAGACTTTGGAAAGAAGAGCTTCAGGACACAACGGACATCCTGAATCTCGAGAGCAACCAAACAAACGAACGCTCCGGAAGGACTAAACAGAACTGAAGTCTTAAATCTTAGATTAGCTCCCTTGGCAAAGAACAACAAAGTAATTTTTGTAGTGTTTATGAAGAGAGTTGCAGGCTTCACCCGTCTGAAAATATCTCGCCTGTTCATTTAACTATAATGGAGCTACAGTCTTATCCAAATTTCATTTGTTTAAGGGGTTCACCCCCAAACCCCCCCAAGAGTGAGGAGGGATGCACGCCTGCTCGCTGGGAATTCCTCACATTCCCGGCATTCATCTCTCATTAGCATCTGCTCCGTTGTTTCAATGAGAGCGAAAGAATAGAAAGAAATAGAAGATGGGTAGTTCGGTCTTGCTGCAATCAACCGATGTGAAGACCAACCCCAACCATATTCATACAGAATAGATAACTGTCCTTGCCACTTGCACAAACCACAAATTTTAGCACCCAACTAAATTGACCAAGCAAAAATTCATACCTCAAAAAACTTGAAATACTGGGAACTTCAAAGGTCAAGGTACCCAATGTACTTGCATGAAATTGAGTTGGTTTGATTAGGAATATGCTCAAATATATCTTCCCTAACTATTATAACTTCTCTGTTTAATCTTCAATTTTGATCATTTTCTGGTTTATTCCCAGAAAATGCTGATAATTCCTATATATTAAATTCCCTTCCATGTCTACCATATTTGTGGACCTCCGATTGTGGAAATAACAAAAGTGGTGTCAAGCCATTCATCACACAACATTTATTAGCATTATAGCTTCATTTCTGTCTAAAATCTGTCTCAAAAGTTATTGTTGCAAAAGGCCATCCATCAGAATTCACTCGCAGGAAGCGTGCGCGCAACATGTGGTTTCCTACGCAACACACACAAGCAGACTAATGATGTGGCCTCGCCCGGAGGATGTCGGCAAACGATGCAATTAGATCAAAACGGCAGTTTACTGTTCCTTTGGAGGAGCCCGTCACGGACTCCTCATCTACTTGGACAGCCGCGTGGTAAAGATCACACAAGACAAAAGCGGTGGAATACATTAGCAACGTGGCTGGAAGTCTTCACGTCGTCGCCAATCGGGGTGAGGGATAGTGCCGAGTTCCATTTTTTTTCCCTCTGAACTTTGGATGAGTCATGAAAACACAAGCAGACAGATCACTACCTTGGAAATGAAGTGACATCATCGCAAGAGTAATGTCAATGTTATAGGGTTGTCATGGCAACTGGAAACAGTGACAAACTCATTGATCTATCTGCCAAAAACAAAAAACAACAGAAACCACAATCTTGGACTAAACAAATAGAAGATTGGATAATTTTTCCAGTAACTAGAGTCGTATTCCCAAATGAACTACAGTGAAAACTGGTTTGTGAGTCGCCTTTTGCGATTTTTTTTTTTTTTGTGCAAATGTCTAAAATTGAACCATTACTCAGAATCTAAGCTAGCTGCTAACGGCCAACTGCCTGTAACGTACAGATAGTCATTTGCGACATACATTATATATTCCGAGACTGACAGTATCTCTGTATCACTAAATCAGAATTGTAATACAATGGTTACCATATAGTACGGTATACACACGATATAGTAGCATATCTATGTTTTCTGATTACAAATAATAATAATAATAATAATAATAATAAATGGCTAATCGGAAAGTAGTTTTTTTTTTTAATAAATAATCCGCAAGCAATGTATTTTTAAAGCTAATGTAAAATGTGTTTGGAATTATGTTTGGGGGTATAATTAACGTTTTATGTTACTAATATAGCCAATTCTAAACATTTTTAAGGGAAGTCATCCATTATTTGCAGATTTTCACTTCAATGGACAACATCAAATTGTTGACTGTAAAGAATTTGGACGATTAATTGCATCTTGATGGTCTAGTTTAGTTTCAGCTGGGCAAAAGTTTCCTAATGCGGCTTTGAGGGAAACCACAATTTAAAAATAAAAAAAATAAAAAATAAAAAAGCCCTAAAGATACAGTACAGCTGATCAAGGAAATGAATGCTAACCACCGACTGTTACACTTTTGTGGGAGGGACTAAAGACATTGCACAATTTAGTGAGGTTTTTCCATAGACGAAAGAAAAACAAATAGCCATTTTGAATTGGTGGCGGGATGCCCCAGGGCACAGCACCAGGCCCCATTTGATTTTTGCACATTTAAAATGATCAGAGTTCAAATGATCTCTCTCACTATGCAGATACATTCTGAGTTTGGAATGATACACTACTAGAAGTGTAACAAAAACGGTTTAAACCATAAAATCTTTTTTGATCCGAATCATTCCACTTTGAAATATATCAAGATATGTATGGAATTGTCTTTTATTTAAGAGATATATCTTAGAAGGAAATGGTACTTTTACAGTACTGACAAATTCATTCAAATGTATGTAAAATGACAACAAAAAAAAGTTATTGCATCGTACCCTCTTGATCTGAGCCGTACAAAATCATATCGTACTAATCCCAACCACTCAAATCGAACTATCTGAATCACTTCGCACTGCACTTATTCAAAAGCACATCAAATTGTCTTTTGTGGAGATGCATGCCACTAATCACTACACAACCAGTTATCAACCAAACAAAACGAAATAAATACATTGCAAAACCAGAGGCATTTCTTTGCCATTTCACACCATCACTGAGAGTATATCGCAGTATATCAATGACAAAATAATGGCACTGCGATAATCTTCGCCATAGGGACCTTTTCCAAGTGGTAGACAAAAGGAAGCCTGGAGAGATGACTGATATCGGTCTATATATCAATGACACATCTGGAATCCCCTTGGAGGACCTGCAATGACACATTTTGATTTGAGAGGCTCCCTAATAGGACCCCTACGAGTTAAGGTTTTGTTTTGGTCAATTATTCCATCATTTTTAGGTATTTATTTGGCTGTCTGGTCCCTTTGGACCAGAATTGCTTAGTTTCCATTGTGTATCTGTGATGACTCTTTATGAACCTTGAGTTTGAAACAATCAATTGAATTGACAGTTAGCAAAATAGACACTTTTATTATTGTTGAAAAGTGCATTCAAATGTCGTTACGGTGCACAGTTGGTGCCTACGTGAAGCTACGGTAGGCAGGAGGGGCCGTTCTCAAGGGGAAAAAAAGGGCGTCAGTGCCTTTTTTTGCCCCCGCGAGGTAACTTGAGTCGCGTTTCCAACCTCTTTGATGCCCGTCAAACCACACCGACCGTCTCGTTAAATGTGCCCAAAAAGTTTCTTCGGAGTGCTAACAGGTAGCTGGGATATCGAAAGGAAGCATCTGGAGTGGAGTGGGCGCTTTGGCTGAACTCACCCGGACCAGGTTGCTCACCGCCGCCTGCACGGCCGCCACCGGCGCCGACAAGTCGGGGATGGCTTTGCCGTCCACCTCGCCCTCCTCGTGCATGATCACCAGATGGGAGATCTGCTGGGCCACCGGCTCCAGGATACTTTCGATCGTCTTCGTGTGAAACACAGGCATGGCGACGCGAGTCTTTCAAACACAAAAAGAAGGAAAATAAGAAGGGAAGTCAAACTTCCAGGCACCGGAGAAGGCCGCTTCTCCCGGTCAAACGGCCGCTTTCGAGTGACTTTTTTTTTTTTTTTTCCGCCCCCGCAAGCTCACTCACTCCCGGCGTAAAAGAACCATCAAACTCCCTTGCACTATCCGAAGCGGTTTCGACGTCACATTTACGATGCCCCGCCTCTTGGCCAATCAGAAAGCGGGAAGGTGGGTCTCCCTCGCTTCCCATTGGCCGACGCGGACGTCTCTCAACGTTTCGAGCCCCTCCCTTTCCTTTCCGCATCCCGTTTGGAGATCGGAGCGCTGCTTGTTCTGGAATTACGTAATAGATTCTCATGCCCTAAAAAGGCAAATATGTGTGTGTAGCGTTTGGCACATTCCACGCGCGGAAACTCAACCGGTTGGACGTCTTATCACATTTTTTTTTTTTTTTTTTATCTGACACACTCCACAGCTGATCACACCGCAGACAAAACAACATACTACTAAGTTGCCGTACATGCCTGAATAAACAATAAATTGAACACATCAAATATTGACATCATTAAAATAATACAGTTGTCCTTTTATGGATCGTTTTAGTTGGTCAACGGATGCCATGGTGGTTAAATTACACAGACAAAAAGAATATGGATTTATTTATGATTTCCATGCCGGTTACATTATACCAAAGATTTTGCATTTATTAATAGTAATTTGAATCGATGATTTGTAAAAATAAATGAATAAATAAAAAACAGGATTTATTGTTAAAATGTTTAGCTGCCTAGCATTGGACATAATGGATAAATTATACATATGCTTGAGATTTATTGTAGTATTATAATTAATTTTAATAATAATTTTGTAGGCCATCCAAGAAAATGTCATGATGCTAAAATTAGACCAAATATTATGCATTTATATGCATGAACATTTCATCAAATAGTGTGGACTTTTTTTTCCCCAGTAAATTGTAAATTGTAATAATTTCTAATATATATATATATATATATATATATATATACACACATACATATATATATATATACACACACACACACACACATATATATATATATATATATATATATATACAATATATATATACAATCTAAAATATCAAATAAATATATTATATAATATATAATAAATATATATATATATAATACATTTTATATATTTTATATAATTATATATATTTTATATATATTTTTTATAATAACAAATCCAGAAGTTTTAACAGGATTCTGAAAATATTACTCGACCATGGCCTTATTTTTCAGTCACCCCCTAACAGGAATTTATTTTATTAGAAGAACATTTCATATAATGCAAACTAACTAAATGATGGCTCTACTGTGCATAATTTATTCAATTACGAATATAATTGATAATCATTGTGCCAAATCTACAATAAATGTAATTCTATTTGAATAATAAAAAAAAACATCATCATGATGATGAAAGCTACCCATTGCCAATATCCAAAGGAATTTGCAGAGAATTCCGCAAAGAGCTGCAAGGCAGCGTCTCGTTTCCTAAAAAGGATATACGAGAGGCTGCATATGCATGCGGACGGAATCGAGGAAGTTCGACGACCTGCATAAACAAGCCGAGTGAGTGCTGGATATGTTTTTCCATCTCAACATTTTCCAGCCAGGGCCGTATATATATATTTCGCCCCCACCCCTTGCAGGGGGTGCCCCTGCTGAAAAGTTGAAGCACTTGCACGACATGATGAGAATAAAAATCATTTCTGTCGTACTCCTCTGATGACAAAGACCCTCCCCACTATGAATGTGTCAAGCTGACGTAGGTGGGTGGTCCAACACTACACCCCCCCCCCCCCCCCCCCAATTTCACCCCCAGTAGAGCAGATGAGAAGAGCTTGCATGAAAAGTGCAACAAAGTGCAGTGAAACGAGTGTCATGAAAAAAAAGTGAGAAGATGGCGCCATCTTATGGACAAATGTGGGAAGCGAACCCGACTGGTATTTTGGTAATGCGCCTCATGACCACTTGAGGGCACCAAAGTCTACATACGAACTGTCAAACAAAAAGGACTTTATGTTTTTATTATGAGTTTATTCTTAGGATATTACGTCTATTTTCTAATTTTAGTATGAGATATTTTAATCCTAAAATTAAAACTTGACTCGTCTTTGTTCTTGAAATACTTATTTCGACTTTTCAATTTTTTCACTGTTATTATAAAAGTAAATGTCGACTTTATGGTACTGGAGGTGGCAAAAGTACTCACATTCTTTCCTTCATTAGAAATACAAATTCTTGAGTACAAAAGACTTGTGGAAGTAGAATTAGATTTAAACTGGAAACGAGCATCAAAACATTAAATAAATAAATTGGCAAAATTTCCAAAAAATGGTAATGTCTGCTTTTTTTTTTTTTTGCATTTTTACATTTGAAAAAAAAGAAGACAACATGAACTTCTTTTCACACTAAATATGATTAGATTTAAACTGGAAACAAGCATAAAAAAAATTCTCAAAATTTCCAAAAAATTGAAACGTCTACTTTTTGTTTTTTTTTTACATTTGAAAAAAAAATTATGAAGGCAAGATGAACCTTTTTCCAAACTAAATATGATTAGATTTAAACTGGAAACAAGCGTAAATAAATAAATAAATTGGCAACATTTCCAAAAAATGGTAATGTCTGCTTTTTTTTTTTTTTTTTTTTGCATTTTTACGTTTGAAAAAAAAAAAAATGAAGACAAGATGAACGTTTTTCAAACTAAATATGATTAGATTTAAACTGGAAAAAAGCTAAAAAAAAAAAAAAAAAAATTCCAAAAAATGGAAACATCTTTTTTTTTTTTTTTTCAAAATGTAAAAATGCTAAATTTTTACATTTGAAAAAAAAAAAAAAAAAAAAAAAAGGGAGAGCGCAATGATGATAAGATAAGAATCGGTAAGACTGCCGAATGAACAATTCTGAGCTTTCTCTTAAAAACAAAACACAAAAACAAACAAAAAAAGATAAAATTTCCCAAAAATGGAAATGTCTGCTTTTTTTTTTTTTTTTTTTTTGCATTTTTACATTTGAAAAAAAAAAAAATTAAGGCAAGATGAACCTTTTTCCAAACTAAATATGATTAGATTTAAACTGGAACCAAGCATAATTTTTTTTTTTCAAAATTTCCAAAAAATGGAAATGTCTTTTTTTTTTTTTTTTGCATTTGAACTGTTCACCTGTTTACATATCTGCTCATCCTTTTGCCGTCGTTTATGATCGGAGGAAGTCGACAGTGGAGCAGATCCGTTACTCCGCTTTCTCCTCATCCCTGACTCACAGTTGGTGTGCATCTTGCTTCCTTCCTCTCTCTCTCTCTCCTCCTTCCTCCTCTCTCTCTCTCTCCTTTGGGCTCCTTCGGCTCCCTCGCTTGTCACTCAATCCTTCCCCGGCGCTCCTCACCTTCGCTTCTTCCCGGTAGGAGCCCGCCCCGCCACCCGCAGTCACCATTCCCACCCCGGAGAGCTCCACGCTGGCTGCCCAGCCCCTCCCGCGGCTGAGCATCGGGCGCAAGACCTTGGTGGCAGCCGCCTTGGGGGTCATGCTGCTGCTGGTCCTGGTGGTGCTCATCCCCGTGCTGGTCAGCTCCGTCGGCGAGGAAGACGACAGCGGCGGCAGCAGGTTCGAGATGCTGGGCACCTGCCGCATGGTGTGCGACCCCTTCCCCACGTCGGAGGGCCCGCTCGCCGTCACCGTCCAGCAACGGCTGGACGACCCCAGCCAGCCGCCGCCGCCGCCGCCGCCCACGTTGGCCGCCCACGCCTCGCAGGGCAGACCGGGACGCCCGGGTCAGCCCGGACCCCCGGGGCCCCCCGGAGAGCCGGGCCCGCCGGGGCCGCCCGGGGACGTGGTGCGCACCGGCGTCCTGGGCTCGGTGAGCACGGCCACCTACAACACGGCGCCCCGGGTGGCGTTCTACGCGGGGCTGCGCAACCCGCAGGAAGGCTACGACGTGCTGCGCTTCGACGACGTGGTCACCAACATCGGCGGCAACTACGACGGCGCCACGGGCAAGTTCACCTGCAAGATCGCCGGCACCTACTTCTTCATATACAACGTCCTGATGAGGGGAGGAGACGGCACCAGCATGTGGGCCGACCTGCTCAAGAACGCGCTGGTGGGTAAAACCCAATCTTCATCCAAAACTTCTTTTCAACCGAAATGATCCTCCGTTAGTCACTGATTGCGTGATACTATGGCGCCATCCGGTGGCATCTTGCTGCCAAGCAACTATGTTGAACTGCAGGGGAGGAGCTTCACTTAGGCCATAACCTTGTCGAATAGAAAAAGTGCTGTGTCGCCATCTTGTGGCATCTGTAGGCAATTACAAGCCAGTTTTGTGTGAGCGTCAATTTCTCGCAGAATTTGGGTTTTCGTGGCAAGGCTCAATCAATTATTTTATAGATGAATCGGATTTTTTTTTGTTTTTTTTTTGCATTAACTCATTCGCTCCCAGCCATTTTCACAGAAGCAATCCCATTCGCTCCCGGCTGTTTCACTGGATTTTGACTGATTTTGCAAGGCCCACAGAATATATTCTATTGCTATAAAAGCGTGGAGCCTACCAAAAGAAAGATTAAAGATTTTAAAAAAGTATATTTCTATCTGTTTCCGTTTTGCAGCAATTAGCATGGTTAACATGGTCCTGGTTGATCTCTTATACTCTGCTGCCACCTGCTGGTCATTTGTGTAATAACTACCATTTCTTCAACCGTTCTTTGCAGTTGAGAGGCTTAATCAAAGACTTCTGTATGCTCTAGCTTAAAAACAGCAAAAAACAAAAAAACGTGTATATATACGTCTTTGGGACACTTAAAACCTTTAAAATTGAACGTATTTGTACGTGTTTGGGAGCAAATGAGTAAGGCAATTGTTTATTTTGTATTGTTTAGTGATTAAAAAGGGGGATTGATGTTCAGTTATTAGTTCGGTCTAAGATGTTTGCAAATGTCTTATGATTAAACACAAAAGATAATTAGTCCTCTGTCATAAAGGATGACAGGAATTAGTGGATAATTGATGTTGAGAGGCTGAAATCAGACACAAGTAGTACTATTCTGCGATTGGCTGGGAACCAGTCCAGGGTGTCCCGCCTACTGCCCAGAGCCAGCTGAGATCGGCTCCAGCTCCCCCCGCGACCCTTGTCGCTTGAAAATGGATGGATTGATGGAAGTAGTACTATTGAATATTTTTAGTATCAATTAGTCTATCGATTAATCATTCGATTATTCGACAAATTGGATTCATTTTGAATTTTTTTAACTCGCTACCAAAAATGTATAAATACATTTTAATGTTTTAAGTGTCCTAAAGATGTATTTATGCGGGTTTTTTTGGGGTTTTTTTATACTAGAGCTACAGAAGGCTTTGATGCAGCCTCTCAACTGCGAAGAACGGTTGAAGAAATGGTAGTTCTTCCAAAAACGGCCAGCAGGTGGCAGTAGAGTATAAGAGATCAACCAGGACCATGTTGAAAAAAGCTCAATTACTCACAATTCTAAACAGATTTGTGAATGATGAAACCTAGCTATATTCTAATGCTAATTGCTGCAAAACGGAAACAGATAGAAATATTCTTTTTTTTTCCCTGACGAAAGAAGAGACTTTAATCTTTCTTTTGGTAGGTTCCATGTTTCTTTTTTTTTTAAAGCAATAGAACACAATATCCTGTGGGCCTTGCAAAATCAGTCAAAATCCAGTAAAACAGCCGGTGAGTGAGTGAGTGAGTGAGTGAGTGAAAATGGCTGCCAGTCAATGAGTTAAAGTAAATTACAGAAGCATTTTTCCCCTGATTGATGTTTATTTCGTACTTCACCATATATAGTGATTTAAATTTGTTGTAATTCGGTTCCAAAGTAAAACAGATGTTTGCAAATGTCTTATTTTGATTAAACACAAGATAATCAGGCTTGTTTTCATGGAGGACGACAGAAATCAGTCAACAATTACTGTTGATATGAACCATTTTCAATTAAAAAAAAGATGGCTCCAAACGATTACTCGATGATTAAAATACTTGTCGATTAATTTGATAACTGATTACTTGCCGACTCATCGATTCATTTTGACAGATCTACTTATATGTTAAAAAGATGGCTCCAAACAATTACTAGATTACTTGTGGATTCATCGATTAAGATTAAGATCTTTGTGTCCAACTCAAACATATCTTGAGACGGATCATCATGGTTTTTCAGCGACACTATTTGGCCGTCTTCAGTATCCGAGTTGGGGGGGTCATTTGTGACTTGACGAGTTAGCGAATGCCCCATCGCACACGCGTTGGCGAAGCCACCAGTCAAAAACGTTGAAGTCATGCGTTCATGTGTGTGGTGATCTCAGCTCCGACTGGGTTCAAGCCCGTAAAAAAAAAAAAACCCGCAACGCGCTGTGGCGGCCTGACAGATTGCGTACGCGCGCGAGAAAGCGAGCCGAGTGTGACCCGCACATCAAAACGGCGCCCGAGGTGTTGACAAACAAGTTCAAAGCGCTTTGAAATACAAAATGAAAACTTTTTTTTTTTTTTTTTTTTTCCCCCACCGCCGCCGCCGTTGCCGTGGCATCCGCCGCGCACGTGGCGTTTATCGCGCGGCCGGCCCGGGCCAGGCGGCGCCGGCGTGAAAACTAGGTGATTGGTTCCGTTCACGCGCGATTTGCTAAATGTCTCGGAGGCCTCAGGTGCTGACGCTGATCAAACGGCGCGTAAATCACAAGTGAAACGCAAACATGATGGCGGGCAAGATATGACATGTAACCTCAAATAACACTTTTTAAATTCCAAAAACACTGTTTACCAACTTATATTGAGCCCGAGCACGTATCATATGAAAGCAGACACTCACAAATGTAGAAAGTATTTAGTCCATTGTATGAAATCTGAACCTGCACAGTCGGGCTGCTCAATTAATGAAGAAAATATTAATCATGATTATTTTGGTAATAACTGAAATCACAATTAGGACGACCTTTTTTTTTTTTTTTTTTTTAAATTGTTAAATAAAATTCTTTGAAACACTAATTATGCAAGTTCCTTTTGGATGAAACCAAATTTATTAAATTAGTTATACATAAAAAAAAAAAAAAAAAGTCAAGTCAAGCCACCTTTATTTATATAGCGCTTTCAAATAGCTTTAGCTAGTGCAAATGTATAAATTTAAACTCAAAATTAGTATTAACTCATTTGCTCCCAAAAACGTATAAATACGTTCAATTTTAAATATTACCAAGCTCCCAAAGACACATTTATGTTTTTGTTTTTTTTGTTTTTTGTTTTTTTATGCCAGATTTATTTATTTTTTTTAAATGTTAAATAAAATTATTTGAAACACTCTACTTATGCAAGTTCCTTTTGGATGGAACCAAATGTACTAAATTCGTTACTTTAAATTAAAAAAAAAAAAAAAAAAAAAAAAAGGTCGAGTCAAGTCACCTTTATTTATATAGCGCTTTTAAACTGCCGTAGCTGGTGCAAGTGTATAAATTTAAACAACTCAAAATTAGTATCAACTCATTTGCTCCCAAAAACGTATAAATACGTTCGAGTTTAAATATTACCATTTTACCATGCACCCAAAGACGTTTATTTATGCTTTTTTTTTTCTTGCTAGATTTTTTTTATTATTATTATTATTGTTAAATACAATTCTTTCAAATACTGTAATTATGCAAGTTCCTTTTGGATGAAACCAAATTTATTAAATGAGTTATTCTACATTTAAAAAAAAAAAAAAAAAAGTCATTATGGCTTACAGTTTAAGAAAACTCAAATATCCTATCTCAAAATAGAACATTTTCTCAGAGTAAAAAAAAAAAAGCCATAATCAGCAATATTAAAATAATGAAAAGGCTTGCAATATTTCAGTTGATTTGTAATGAATCCAGAATGTACGGCATTTTTGCTTATTTACTTGCATTATAGAAAATAATGGACCTTATCACAATATTCTAATTTTCTGAGACAGTCCTGTAAATACATTCGATTTTAAATATTACCATGCTCCCAAAGACCTATTATGGGGTTTTTTTTATGCTAGAGCTTTGATATAGCCTCTGAAATGAAGAGGTGGCTTAAAGCAATAATAGTTATTACAAAAAACGGCCAGTAGGTGGCAGCAGCGTATAAGAGATCAACCAGGGCCACGTTGCAATAAGCTCTTTTTGTCAGTGTTTTCACCAGGAATGTGAATATTGATTAAACTTAGCTACAAGTCTCGAGTGATATAGATACATATTTTTTGATGATTATGCTGCTTTTGTAATTGCAGAGTGGAATTGAAATTGTGACTGAATTTCCATGCTACACAGGTTAATCTAATGGTAGAGCATTTAATTGTCCTGACTGTCACTATATGTCGCTGGCATAGATAAATCAACAAAGATGCATCATTTGAAGTGTAAATTAAAAAAAATAAAATAAAAAAATTCAGAACCAATTGAGTGAAACGGGATAACTACTGCCAGTCAAGTTGGAATGCATCTTTGACGTCTAAAGCCGTCAATGGCAATTTAATATTGAATATTTCCTAACAGCCTCTCAGCGAGGTTCTATTTCTGCGCAAGGCCAAACTTGCCATTTGCAAAAAGCCGACACATGCGTCGTGAGTCGCTTCCCACCCGTCAAAAGTTTTAAGGGCACATTTCGAACGCCCTCTCGTCCTATGGTGTCTTCATGACACGGATGGGACGTGGCACTCGTGCTGGTTTTATACACTGCGTGCAGACAGGCACAGATGATGAAAGGAGAAAAAAAAAACAGAAGAAGGGGAGATCGTTGGCAGCGCTGCGCATCCTCTCAGGCGGGGTGAGTCAAAGTGAAGATTTACACTTGAGTCACCGCCCGCCCGCCGCCTTGGATCCAAGTAAGGACGCACGTGAGAAGATTCCTCGCATCAGCGGATGGTTTGTTTGTTTGAAAAAAATAAAAAGCAGGCTTCATATGTTCGTCTTTTCAATGTTGAGTTGAATTCATTCCCAGGCTGTGCTTATAATGCAAATCACTTGTAACTCAAATCAACTTTCCCCATTGGGATGAATGGGAAGGTCGTTAATCTGTTCCTTTTCTTAAATAAAAAAACTTTGTAAGTAGAAAAAAAAAAAAAAAAAAAAAGTACAGTACAGTATTTTACTGTATTTAAAAAGAGTACTTCTCAATTACTTTTTGTTACACCCCCCAGGGATAAGAAAATGTTTTGCACGCAACTCCCTGCCGTGACTATAAATAGTGTCATTTGTCGATCAAATTGCTGTAAGTACTAATTCGTCTTATGCATTCTCTGACAATGAGTGCGCCACTGCCACCTGCTGTAGTGGATGTACAATTGCAGTTCATTCTACTACGACAACAAAAATCCATTCCCCAAATGAGTAATTTTAAAAATACAATTTGCAAAAATAAAGTTTTTCCTTAACTCATTTACTGGCAGCCATTTTCACAGAAGCAATCCCCTTCACTCCCAGC
Source organism: Festucalex cinctus (assembly GCF_051991245.1). Classification (NCBI taxonomy): domain Eukaryota; kingdom Metazoa; phylum Chordata; class Actinopteri; order Syngnathiformes; family Syngnathidae; genus Festucalex; species Festucalex cinctus. Next base: position 15,968,448 of record NC_135427.1, on the reverse strand, counting down.
TGTTTTTACTGGATTTTGACTGATTTTGCAAGGCCCACAGAATATTGTGTTCTATTGCTAGAAAAACATGGAACCTACCAAAAGAAAGATTAGTCTCTTCTTTCATCAGAAACAAAACAGTATATTTAGCATTATAATATAGATAAGTTTCATCATTATTCATTAATCTAATTACAATTGGGAGAATTTGAACTTTTTTTTCCAACATTGTCCTGGTTGATCTCTTATACTCTGCTGCCACCTGTTGGCCGTTTTTGTAATAACTACCATTCCTTCAACCGTTCTTTGCAGTTGAGATGCTGCATCAAAGCCTTCTGTATGCGCTAGCATAAAAAAAAAAAAACCGTATAAATACGTCTTTAGGACACTTAAAATAGAACGTAATTATACGTTTTTGGGAGCACTGGAATTTGTTTCCACTTCGTTTTCACAGAAGGTAAATTGACGGCTTTTTCAATCTTGAACTCAATGTCCGTCATTTTCTTTACACTCACTTTTTACACAATCATCATTGGAGAAAAGAAATTAAACCTGAACCAAAAAAAAAAAACTTTTACTTTCTTCACTTTGTGGGAGAACGGCAGTAAACAACAAAAGGTGCAATGTGAATTTGCGATGTGAATTTGATTCAAGGTGACATTTTTTGTGAATAAATTAAGCCATTTAAGCTCACTTCCACCTGCATGAGAATGTGTTGTATTTAATCAAACTAACTTACAAGAAAAATATTTGGACATACTCCTATCGTAAATTAGGGGATGTTTGGCCTGATGTTGTGAAGTTTGTTGTCACCATCTTGTGGTGAAATTCTTGCTACAAAATAACACCAGAGTGCACGTCGAGCAAATGATTTATTCCCCAATTTGTCTGTTTGTGTTGATTTGAGGTGCGGGCGAGCGCCATCGCTCAGGACCAGGACCAAAGTTACGACTACGCCAGCAACAGCGTCATCCTGCACTTGGACGCCGGCGACGAGGTCTACGTTAAACTGGACGGCGGCAAGGCGCACGGCGGCAACAGTAACAAGTACAGCACCTTCTCCGGCTTCATCCTGTACGCCGACTGACTGACGGACAGGACGGACGCTCGCTGACTTTGCTCGCAAGGCAGGCAGGCCCATGTTGCCCGGAAGCTGCAGATCGCTTGCTAACGGTCTACCTCGTTATCCGTGCGTTATCTCGTTGTCTCGTCATGTCCTATGAAAAGACTTAATTCAGACGGCAAAATGAGATTATTGATGAATTGATAGATTGATGGTGTTCCTTTGTCTATTCACGATACGCTAGGCATGATTTCACACATTGGTCGATTTTTGTGGGACCTAATTACAACGGCGTA
>NC_135427.1:15864610-15959610 GCF_051991245.1 Festucalex cinctus | reverse complement strand
TTAATATCAAAATAAATCGACTTAAAATCACATTTCAAATCATCCCCAAAGGCTCATGCATTAAATTTATTACCAAAGAATAAAACAAAAGTCATTTTTGCTATAATTATAGTTTGTTAATTTTGTCAACATAAAATGTAGTTTTTAAAAAGGATTTTCATTTTTATTTAATTTTGATAACGAAATTGTTAGTTTTAGTTTTTTCATTAGTTTTAGTTAATTAAAATAACCTTGCATATAATATAGTTATCTAGTATTGGATGCCGACAGTAGCTGAAAGGCTCTTAAAAAAATAAAAAAAATTAAAAAAAAATTCACACTTGTCAAGAGGGATGCAATGGAACTGTCAAGCAAGATAGCATTAAGCATTAGCTAAAGTAAAAACACAACCACCGGTCACCAGATTGAAAAGCGATTAAATTTGTTAGAAATAGTTCCCGGGGAAAATTAATAGTAGATTTGATTTTCGGCGGAACTGCAGTGTTCCAGTTTTAAACTTTGACAATCCGGTCACACCTACAGACAATTTTGCATGTTTTTGTAATCTGGGAAGAAGTCATAGTCACCCAGCGAAAACCACATTCCAAACCCGAACCTCCAAGCTGTGAGGCAGACATTAATAACAATTAATCGGAGTCCTTTATAATGGTCTTTAAAAAAAAACAAAAAACAAAACAAAAAACAAAAAAACAAAAACAAAAAAAACAGGCAAATTGCTTGTAAGCCCTTGAGGAATAATAAGAGCATTCACCCTACGTGTTTTTCCATTACGTGGTAAACAATAGCAATGTAACACCACAATGAAGTCGTCATTCACATTTTGCTTGGACGTCTCGCTTATCAGGCAAGGCAGGTTTTATTTTAATTTTAATTTAGCTCTACCCGAGCTTAGCTTGCCTGCTGGTTGGTGGGCGGTGATGAAAAAAAGCACTCAATACGGCAGATGACACTCGGCGGGTGCCCGCAGGGGGGCGGGTGCTCGGCGACGGCCAGATTACACAGACGTACGTACAGGCGTACATACATACGTATGTACGTCTGCTGTCGGCTATAGGACGATCAACTTTTTCGCCGTCGTTCTTTAACGCCACAATTAGTATTCAGGAAGGACGGCTCCCTCGGGAGCTTTCGCACTTGCTGGTTCAGATAAAGTCCACCCTTGCAAAATGTGGCCTTCACACCCGCGTACTTGGGAAAAAGGCAAACTGCTGCCAAGGGACAAACCGGGAGCAGGTTTGAGGGTTAGTAGTATACTTACATTTTTTTAAGTTTATCTGTACAAGGAACCAAAATATGGACATGCTTGGTACAATTTCTACATTTTCACATTGGGGTCTACTCGCTTTTGTTGCCAAGTTTTAGTAAATGTACTCAGACTACTTCACATTGTAGATGAAGTGTCATTTCTTCAAACTCATCCAATAAAAATGTATTAAAATTAAGGATGTCAGGCGATTAAAAGCTTTAATTATTCATTTTCATTATTTCAATAGTTAACTTAATCTCAAACATTTTTTTCTACGTTTTCATACTCTGGTTCACATAAAAGTGGAAAAAATTTTTAAACTAACAGAAATACGGCTGCATCTGTTAGTCATTGATACAGTCATTTCATAATTGAGTTAAAAGTAAAAATATGTACTGTACTGTATTAAAAAAAAGTGCGATATTGATTTGTGTTGAGGTCGTTTTTCTGCCACTAGACGACATAATTGCATTTGTAAGACATTGGTGACAGCGCAGTGCATTTTTCTTTTCATATTAAGAGCGATTTAATTTTTAAAATGGTAAAATACAACTTGACCCCAGTCTCCACAAATATATGCATTATTATTACATTTATGACTGCTAAATTTTGACATGGACACGTCTGCTGCGTTAAAATTAAAAAGATTTACTGTACTGTAATAAAACTAGTGTGATATTGATTTGTGTTGGTCATTTTTCTGCCACTAGATGGCATAATGGCATCTGTAAGATGGTGACAGAGTGCATCTAATCTTTAACATGACGTTACTTGTGAAATTCTGCACATTTTTAACATTGTAAAATACAACTTGACCCCAGTCTCCAAAAATATCTGCATTATTATTACAATTATTACTAAATTTTGACAGTGAACGTGTCTGCTGTGTTGCAACTGGAATTCCCCCAGTACAGGCTTTCGCGTATTAAAAAAAATGTAGTGGTGTGAAAGGAACTTTAAATGAACGTACTAATTTTGACACCCCTAATACAAATGTATGTATTTTATGTGAGGGTGTACTCACTTTTGTGTGCAAGACTACTTTGGCCACCACTGATGTTGACATACATTATTAGTGTTGCACACAATCTTGTGCTGGTTTATGTTGTGAATGCACCCTCTCCCGCCACCCATCACTCTGCATTAGTGACTGTGTGGCTTGAAGGACCCCCGGACCGAGCCAATGACATCATCGCATTCCCTGTCCGGGGGTCTTGATCTTGCTCTTCTGTCCAAGAAAGTTTGATTGCGTTGAATTCCCGCCTATTCGCGACTGGCAAATTCACATACTCGGGTCGGCTACCGGCAGAGAGTCAGAAACGAGTCGTAAGAAAACGGCGTTTGATTTAGTTTATGTTAAGCGGTGTGCTTTTACAAAGAGTATTTGTTCCCTGGGAGGGGAAAAGAAGTACAGGACAGAAGAAAAAGTGTAAGAAAATACAGTAAAAGTCACTCACCTCGTCGTCTCAACTGGACTGTCAAATACATTCATTCTGGTAAAAATGTTAAAAGTCTTAATGTCCTTTTTTTTAAATTAAAAAAAAAAAAATCACTAAAATGTCTTTCCTAAAGGTGGAACTTAACATATATTAAACTTATCTGAAAGCTTCATTGACTGTCTGAACCTTCACGTGTTAGTAAAAGCCAACGCAAATTGCACGTTGAGATATAATAAATTGCTTATGTCAGTGCAAGTTGAGCTTGTGTTTGTCAAGTGTCCTCGCAAGAATTTAGGAGGAAATTGTACAAAATAAAGCTCGGCAATGGACAACGGCATTTGCTTACTGATTTTGTGAGGCTCACTCTCCTTTTTGTTGTAACATTTGTGCAGGGACGAACTGTACGGAAATGCTAACCCTATGATGACAAACACGGTGATTGTGCTACCAACTAAAACTTCAAACAAAATTTTGGAAGTCGTTGTCACGCATGACGACGGAGAAAAAAAGTCTGCACTCATTACCGGCCGAGTTGATTTTTATTAACATCTGTGGTTAAGGTTTTTTTTTTGACATTTGCAATGGCAGTTAAAAGTGTTAAAATGTGAGTTTAAAAGTTGAATTAACAGTTTAAGTTTGTTAAAAACAGTTAATTGTTAATTGAAAATATATATATTTTTTAATAATTTCTGTAATTATTATTATTATTATTTTTTAATGTTGAGCCTTGTTATATGTATTGAACAAAAATTGTCCTGAAATGCAAAACGAATGGAAAAGCATCATGGAATTTGTGATGTCACCAGGTATTAATACATAAATTATAACTATCAATTTTAATTTTTTTCTTCGCACCAAAACTTTTGGAATTTTGCAAGGGTAAAGGAAAAAAAAAAAGAAAAAAAAGAATTGGGGGGGATAAATGGGTAAAAAAAAAAAAATAAATAAATAAATAATGGGGGGAAAAAAACTAAGAAAAAATAATGGAGAATAAATAATAGAAAAAATAACGGAAAAAAAAGAGAACAACAATGGGTAATAAAAAAGAAGAAAAAAATAAAGGGGGGGAACAGAAAAAAATAATGGGGAAAAAAACAAACAGTAAAAAATAATGGGGAAAAAAAACTAAGAAAAAATAATGGGGGAAAAAAAATAAGAAAAATAACGGGAAAAAACAAAGAAAGAAAAAAATAATGGGGAAAAAACAAAAAAAATAAGGGGGAAAAAACCCAAAGAAAAAATAATGGGGGGGGGGGGGGAAACCAAAGAAAAAATAATGGGGGGAAAAAACAAAGAAAAAAATAATGGGGAAGGGATACAATAAAAAATAATAATCAGGGAACAAAAAATTAAAAAAAATAGGGAAAAAAAAACTGCAGAGAAAGTGCTTTGCATTGGACAGCAACCACGAAATTGTCCAGACAATTTCATAAATTAAAAGTCAGTTCCCTACTAATAAAAGTGCCCTTTTTGTAAGAAATCCTATTAAATCCTGGTGAGAATGTGGCACAGGTGACTAACCTCACAGTTAAGCGCCTGCCTGCCTGTCTGTCTGTCTTTCACACCACACACTGCCATCCTCCGGCCAACGTTAGGACAAAAGCATCTTGGCGGCGTAGAGCAGCATCCCGCCCAGGCCGGCGGCGGCGGCCACGGCCAGCACCCGCACCAGGAGGAAGTCCATGGAGTCCTCCAGCTTGGTGTGCAGCCGCAGGACCTGGCGGTGGGTGTCCTCGCGCGTGCCCGAGTTCTCAATGACGTGGCTGGCCAGGCCGCGCTTCTCGTTGAGCGGCATCTGCGCCGCCAGCCGCTGCTCCGCCTCTTCCGCCGTCAGGCCGTCGCGCTGCATCAGGCGCGCCAGCTGGGTGGCCGGGTCACTGGGAAGAGGAAGGTGCCATGGCGGGGTTATTAACCCGTACATACTGTTCGATGTCCATGCGCATGAATTGTAATATGTTTATGGGTACATTATGAAAACAGCCTCACAATAATTGAGACGTTGACAGGGAAATGTCAGCAGAAATACAAAACTACGCATGTGCTTAAATGTCAGTTTCTGGCAAAAACAAGCCAGCAAATATTTAGTGACATCAAATATGTAGGAAACTTCTTTCTTTGTAACAACATTATACAAATAGTTACATAAGTAAATTGAAATATATTTTCCAGTCATTAAATTGTAAGGTATAACAATTATTATGGCCTATTTATGCTCCATTTTAGGGCTCCTTTTGAAATTAAATTCATTAAAAACTACAATAAAAAAACGTAATTTAATTAATTAAAACTTAGTTAACTCTACACTTATTTAATTGGCTTCAATTTTTTTTTAACTTTGGGGGGGACTACCTTCCATTTTTAATGTCAAGCAATTTTCCATTCATTATTTAATTTGTGATATTTATATCTATATTTTGTAAAATACAGGGAGAGTAATTGTTATAAAAGATTACAGAATTACATTATTACACATTCCATTAAATAAACAATATAATTAATACAATCGCTAACCACATTTGCTATTTAAAAATTGACAAGTTTACTATATACATATTTGTTGTGAATTAAATGATCGTTAAACTCAGTAAATGTAATTGAGATATCATATTGACCCATTTAATAATTGATTCTATCAATTACCATTTTAACTCTTTACTGAATTGCTTTTTTTTTTTTTTTTAGTGATCAATGAACGTAAAATGGATTGATAAAAGCACAAAAACTATTTGTTTGATGTATGCTTTTCAACAGAGAGGCAGAGGACTCCTTACCAGTAAACAACAACAATGTGGTTGAGAAACTGCGTGAGCTTTCTGGTTTCGAAGAGAAGCGGCACGTCCAGCACGACGTAGCGATAGCCTAATAAATAAAAAATAAAAGTAGTTGTAGTTGGTCAGCCAGTTGCTATGCAGAATTCATGTGGGGGGGGGGGGGGACTCTAGTGTCAGCCATGTCCACTTGACAGATTGAATAGCAAACAGGTAAAGAGTTAACGATGAAAATTTTGCTCTGCATGAAACTCATAATGTTAATATGCTGAGCTGTTTTTTTGTCCTAAATCAAGTCTTACCTCTGAGGAAGTAGAAGACGATCTGCTTGAGCATCTCCTTATGAATCTCCGGGTGCGTGATGGAGTTGAGCAGCTTGCGCTTCTCCTCGTCGGCGAATACGAGGCGGCCCAGCTTCTGCCGGTCGATCTCGCCGCTCTCCAGCAGCACCTCGCGGCCGAAGTGGAAGACGATGCGTGAGTGGGCAGGCGAGCGGGGCTCCACCACTGCGTGGAAAAAAATTAAAAGTACATTAGTAGAAAATTTGTGGAAAGTCTGGGATAAATTTCGGGTCGTATATATTTTCGCTAAATAAATTTATGTTTCATATTACGAGGCAACATTTAATGTTGTAAATACCTTCTTTATTCCCATGAACATTTTCCAACATTATCTGACATTTGGAACCCTACAGTACTGATACTAATAAATGTGTACCATCAAATTACCTTTCCGTGCCACGACATCGGCGTCGATGATAGGGCAGCCAAGTTCGCGTAACATCGACGACACCGTGCTTTTTCCTGAGGCGATACCTCCAGTCAGGCCCACCAAATACATCTCCTAAAAAAATAAATAAACATCAATATGAAATATAGATGTTGGTGTTTCATTAATCTTTAATGTGCTGTTTTATAAATGTCAACAGGTGGCTGACTATACATTTAATGAAACTTATGTCATCTAGTGGGAGAGCAGTTAATTGTTCTGCCTGTCACAATAGGTCACTGACATATATCAACATGCAGCAGATGCTCGCTGAGCTGAAGTTAGCAACATTTTCTGGCATCATAATTACTTTTTTTTGCCATTTTTTTATGAAAACATTTTCAACAAATACTTCCACTTCTTGTATAGTCGTGCCATTTTACTAACTGGCCCTTTCTTTCTATATATAGGTTGATTCGACTTTATTTGAGGTCAACACACTACCCACACTGCTTGTGTATCATATTTACAAAGAGGTAGTCATTGATTAATTGACAAAAGTGATTTTAATGGTCTTCTTACGTCGTAGTTGTCTGGCGCTCCTAAACCGAAGACGAATGAACACTTGGATATCCGGACTTCAAGCTAACGCAAACACGCTAAATGTCAACAACAGCGTCAAAACGGTCGCAAATGGACCAACGAAAGAAGCCATCGTCCTCCTTAGCACGCCTCGGCAACTTCACATTCAACAATTGGCACTGGTCGATGTTATTCGTCAAAATGTCAGCGTTAAACCTCTTGAGGTCAACACCATGCTAACAACCGGATATTGGAGCTCAATGTGACCTCACAAAATAGCTCCGGTGTATCAACTACAAAGTTCCGCATACTCACTAAAACACGGGTTTACTGTATATAAAACACTTTTTATCCGCAATATAAAAATTGTTTGAATAAATAATAAAATTCAATCGGTAGTAAAAACAAAACATTTCCATTCACGCGAACAATTGGATTTCGAATGGCATAACACCAGAAAACAATTCCAGTTTTGACATTTGTTCCACTTACATTAGCGTCCACACCATTAGTTTTGTTTTAGTTTTTTTTTTTTTGTGTGTGTATATTTATGTTGCGAGTAGAGTACCTCAGTTGCCATTTTATATATTTCTCTGCAGTCAGACTCAAACCTTGACCCTCTGGTGCCAAAGTGCAAGCACTTACAGATTTATGACCTACAAACTGAATTGATTCAAATGTGTTTATTTCACAGAAACACACACTTTTTTTTTTTTCTCTTGGGGGGGAACTAAAAAAAAATAAAATGTAAAAAAATCTATTCGGGACTTGTGTTTGACATCTCAGAGACAACGGGTGAATTTTGGGAATACTTGGACCGCTTTCCTTTGTGAACAGTTTCTCTGCCGTCCTCGCCTTCCTCCCGCTCCAGGCGCCCTCTCTTGACAAAATGCTCGATGCGTGACTCCAGGCTCTCGCAGAGCGGACGTTCCAGCAAGGGCCGGTGCTTCTTCTGGCGGCTGCCTTCCACCAGTAAGCATAAACCGGACGACACCCCGCCTGTGAATGAAGGGGTTGTAGGAGCAACTTTAACCATACATACAGTTACATGCATCCAGTCATACTCATCTTTTTTTTTTTTTTTTATTAAAATGTCATGGTACGACTTCACACCAGTGTCCTCTAAGCCTCGAATCATGTCGCGCAGAATGTGAGCCTTGACTGCGCTCTGCGTCCAGTGTTGGTGCAGAGAAGTCAGCTCCTCGGCCTCCCGCTTCCAACTCAGGCCATCAAAGTGGCAGTCATACAGGACCAGCGGGTAGTCCACCGCCATGCTAGATGGGAGGATACAAAAAAAAGTCATGGATTTTCTCAAATAGGAGATGAAAATGGTGTATGGATGACTCTAAATAGATAGTTGACTAGGTAACAAAATGTGGTGAAGTCACCTATATTGCGGCTTCCTGGGGTTGTTGTGGACATCGAGGAGGCTGTGGATAATTTCTGGCGCTTCCAGCTTCTGTCCAATCAGAAGCAGCATAGCCATCATGCAGCGAACCTGCAGCATCGTAACAAAGACCTTAGAGAAAATGCTTCAACAAACAATCCTAACAGTCATACACTTAAAAAGATAACTTCACAAACTGTATAAACAAATCAACTGTTTTTTTGTTTTTTTTGGTCAAGTTTGGATACCTGGTGGTAGAGAAAGGCGAGTCCTTTAACTTCAAACACGAAAAAGTCACGAGGGTGCGTGCTGTCCGCGCGTTGGGCGTCCGCCGGCTTGATGATCGCCGACAAGATGGTCCTCTCAAACTGCAGGACGCCGTTGCCAACATCCATCTTGCACAGGTTACGAAAGTCATGGGTGCCTTCGTACCTGATGGTGAGGAAAGAAAGATTCGTTGTTGCGCCATCTAACGGAAGAGCATTGAAATGTTCTGCCTGTAACTCGATGAACCAATGGGTAGTAAATAGACTTTTACAATGCAGTTCCCATCAACTTGAGGATGTTTTCATCCCACCTTTTCGCCGCGTCCGCCATCGTTGCCACATCCAAGGAGCCTCGCGGAAAGTAGTAGCGGTATGTTCGGGACTGGCAATCGAAGCGCGCGCTGAAGCCCTCGGCGGCGGGGGCCCAGTCTAAAATCCGAATGTCCTGAGGGAGGACTCTGTTCAGCATCTTCACGTAGGGAAGCTCCGAGGCAGCGTTGCCGTCTTTTTTGCCGTTTTTGGGCAGCGACACGCCCAATCCGGAATACTGTGTGGAGCGCAGGTCGATTGTTATCACCTATCCAGGGGAGAGAGGAGGACAAAGTGGATGTGAAAAAAAAAATCCCCAAACATCCGAAAAGCGGTGAACTCACCTGGGAGAAGGCGCTGACTCCTTTGTCTGTGCGCCCGCACCGGTGATAATTGGAACTCTGGCGGTCCTGGATGAGGCGCGTCTTCAGGAGGGCTTCGAAGAGCCTGGCCTCCACCGTGTTGTCCGTGTTCTCCTGGACGGCGAAGCCCTGGTAGGCCCACCCCAGGTAGGCCAGACGCAGAGCAACGTGGCGGCGAGGGTGTGCGGAGAAGTCAAACGGGCGCTCCTTGCCTGCTTTCTTTCCTTTTTTGCCATTTGTCTTCTCGTTATTGGGAGATGGGCTGGTATCCACGTGGTTCCCATTTAGTTGGGACTTGAGCTTCTCCAGTTCCCCTTCTAGCTGCTTTATTCTCTGGATTAAGGTCTCAGACATTCTGCTCAGAAATGGACGAATAAAAATGAATAATAACAATGACACGTTTCCAATAACTTGAGGTAATGATAGTAGTAGTGTTGCGCTACGTACTTTCTACGAAGAACTGTCGTAAACAATAGGGGTCTATTATACAAGCAAGTAATAGCAAACATCGCAATTAAACAGCCGTTTACCTTTTAATATCAAGATAGTTGACAAGCGTGCTTTTTTTTTTAGTTTGTTTTATGTTTTGCTTATCCCATCCGACTTTTGGAGTCCGTGCCGTATTTAACTTTGCATGCAGATTTACGTCAATTCCAAGCCATTTACGGTGCTCAGTCACTTCCGGTACAGTGGTTAACTGGGAAATGTAGTCCATAATGTAAAATGCGTGGATTTACTCACACACGTGAACAGCTCGTGATGAAAAAAAAAAAAAAACCTTCGGAAAGGAAGCACACCATCTAAAAAGTCTTGCTGGTAAGGCAAACACAACTCAGGGTATATTTATTCACCATATAATCGAACATTGTCAATAAAACTAGACATATTTAGTGTTAATTCTGTTAAGGTTCGTTGCTAATGTGCGAACAAGGCACGGTCTGTCCAATTATTTAATTAACTCCCCAAGCATTAGCATGATCAAGAGTCCTTTCGTATTTGTTTAATTAATATTGACCTTTTTTCAAATCAAATACATTAATTAAAATGTATATACAGTGAACCCTTGTTAAAACCAACTCTAGTACTTAATTAGTACGATATTTAAACCCAAAAATACTCCAACTTTGAACACAAAACACCTTTAATATTAATTGCTTACAGATGATTTGTTTTTGTTGTTTTTTTAAACATAATGGAACTGAAAGGACACTGGTGTGTATGTTGCCGCCCCTTGTCATTCGTTAAAAAAAAACAAAAAAAAACATGAATAGTGATTTTCCACCATCTTGGGGTATCTATAGACAATGAAAAGCCTTTTTAACTATAGTGACGGGTTAAAGAAAGCACAAAAATATGCAAATTCCTAAACTTTAATTAAACACAATTAGCATGTTTTAGCCATTTGACATTTCTCAGCCTGAGACAGCCATGCTAAGCTAACTACGTGACTATATTCGATGTAATCAACCCCCAAGTGATGTCCGGACACAATCTTTAAATAAAATTGAAGAAAATATACGTAAAGGGAAAAAAAATATGCTAAAGGTTGTAAGTAACTGGCAGCAAAAGGGTCGCAAAAGGTTATGTCCTGCTCCTTCATAAAAATCAAATTAATTCCAGCCTTCACCACCTGGAGCCATGATAAGGTTTTATTATCGTGGACACCTGTTGCATCTGAAATGTCAAAAGTGTGTTTCTCTCTGCCATATATTAATCATAAAATTGTGAGTTACTACAACTTTTTTTGCATTTTTATTCTCTCCAGTCTCTGACTTGATTGACTTAGCATTTATATAGCCACAGGAGGGCCTCGTTCCATCCCTTAACCGCCGATAATCGTTTTCAAAGTCTCCGACCATGAGTGCCCACATTTGGCATTCTTGTGGGAACAGGATGCCAAACCACAAACACGGCGCCTTTCATGTTCTTCCTGGGAACAGGAAGAACCAAATGCTAGCCAGGGCCTCGTTTGTGCCTCACTTTTGCTTTTTCCTGTTTGGAATTCCTCGGAAATTCAGTGGAACGATCGCGGCGATAAAGCCTGGAAATGAGGCAGGGGCAGCGAGTGGGCTGGGTGGCGAGCTCAGAAATATGTAGATGAGAGTTCATGTTATTAGGGTGACATCCATATTAGGCCAAAAAGGAGAGCAATCTGGTTCTTTTCAAAGCTGCTGTTTTGAGGGTTTCAAGCCCACCACGTTGATCGCAAAACGACTCTCTCTCTCTCTCTCTCTCTCTCTCTCTCTCTCTCTCTCTCTCTCTCTCTCTCTCTCTCTCTCTCTCTCTCTCTCTCTCTCTCTCTCTCTCTCTCTCTCTCTCTCTCTCTCTCTCTCTCTCTCTCTCTCGAGAGAGAGAGAGAGAGAGAGAGAGAGAGAGAGAGAGAGAGAGCATCGGGTATTATTACATAAGCGGAGGGTGCGTTTTGCATGCTTTCAGTAGCAGGGGACCTGCTGGTAGTAAATAACATGATGACCCCGGCACCCCACCCATATGGTTCAAATTTACACATTGTGAAAATGCTGACATTCTTCCAACAGACTAACATGTCTCCAGAATGGGATTGTCCCATGTTACACAAAGAAAATGGGCATAAACACATCGGTAATGCTACATTTCAATATTTATTTGGGATATTAATTGTCATTATAGGGGAACAAAAAAAAACATTTTTACTTTGTGAAATGTGTTAAAATATAAGCGAAATGTTAGAGCTTTAGAAATCTGCGGCTCATTCCTCATATCTTACGTTTGGAAACAAGCACAAACACACAAAATGCCTTACCTCAAACCGATGTTTCATTTTCTCTTAGGGACATACACTGAAAAAAAAAACATAGTTAAAAAAAAACAGCTCCTCAAATAGCTATCGTATCCCAATTAATCACGGGTGTGTTGTCCATTTTAAATAAAGAAATGCCTTCCCCCCAATAGGCAGCTTGGTTCGTCCATTCTCTCAGCCTCAGTTAATTATTATTTAAGGAAAAGGAAAAGAAACAAATACCCAGCAGATTTAACATTCAGAAAAATGAAGGCAAAAAAAGACAGCTCAAGGCCTCAAATTGTTATCATCTGCCATTAATTAATGCCTTACACCAACAGACAGCTCAGTCTAATAGACATCCATTCTGCATGTTAAATGCTGACTTAAAAAAAAAAAAAAAAAAAGATAGGTTTATCTGTGAGATAATTCGTCATTTCCTCAAATAGATGTCCACCCAGAGGAGTAAATGCCTTACCCCAAGCAGAAATTTATTCCACATTCTATAAGCTGACTGAATACAAATGGCAACAGGGCGATACATAGAATTACATTTCCTCAAATAAACATCATCCACCCAAAAAATAAATGCCTTACCTCAAGCAGTTATTCCACATTTTATAACATGACTGAAAACAAATGACAACAGAGAGATACATAGAATTACTCACGAGTTTCGACCGCAATTCCTCAATTAAACATCATCCACCCAAAAAAATAAATGCCTTACCTCAAACAGACATTTATTTCACATTTTAGAAGCTGACTGAAAACAAATGGCAACAGATTATGAGTTTTGTCCGCATTTCCTCAAATAAACATCTTCCGCCCCACAAAAAAATAAATGCCATACCTCAAACAGTTATTCCACATTTTAGAACCTGACTAAAAACAAATAACAGAGATACATAGAATTACTCTTCAATTTTGACCGCATTTCCTCAAATAAACATCATCCACCCAAAAAAATAATAAATGCCATACCTCGAATTGACGGGAATTCCATGTTATGTTGACTGAAAAATTAAACAAAGAAATAGATTATATACTACGTTCTTCAACTAGACAGTCATCTCAAAGAAATAAATACCTTACCCAATTTCATTTTTGTTGAATAGAGAAATGCGGAACATCAGGCATTGTTCACATGTTATCTAAGTAAGTCATCAATCAGTGTAACTCCGGAAACGTTGTCAAGTTGACAGCAGTCAAGAAACAAAAAGCTCTGTGGGCCACACCCTCGATCGAGTAGCTCGGCTGTATGAATGGTGGAGAAGACGTCTCATTTACAACACATTGTCGCCCTACTTGCTTTTCCTGATTCCTGGGGCTACTCTGGTAGCTCATCTACTTTGTTTTCTACGGCTGAACTTCTTTTTTTCTGTCATCATCACTGCTCTTTGGTCTCTCCCACACATTTCCTACTGTGCACTGACGTGTCTTTTGTTTACCATCATATGTGACCGTCTGTTTTCGAGAAACCGGGGCGTCAAAACAAGGTGTTTCCTGCATCCCTCGGGGTGCGGCGGTGGGGGTCCCGTGGGGTCACGGCAAAACCAATCTCCTCTTGACATACATAAGAGGCGTTATTTTTTATTTATTTATTTTTTGCACAGGAGGAGGCCCGTGGGATGAATCACTCAAAGTGAAAGTCAGCTGCTATTTTAAAACGCAAGGATGGACGAGGATGGTGGCGAGCCAAAGACTTATGTGTCCACAGTGCGCCTGCTGCTCGGGGGGCGCGCACGCAGCAAAGCGGACCCGCTCGCCGACGGGCCGGGGATGAGAAACGCGGCGGGATTCTCACGTCCAACAGGTAAAAGTCAAAGAAAAAAAAATCTCCCTCCATTCAGCCTATTTCTCATTGTTGACGGCCGTTTGTAACTTGAGCACATCTCCCGTTAAACTTTGCTGGCTTCTATTCGTGAGCGTTTTTAACACCCCCTTTGCGAGGCTGCAGGCGCTTCACGCTTGACCTTTTTTTAACTCGTAGCCTTTTGCGCGAGGACATTGCCGGGCGATATAATGACTTTTCGGAGGTTTGCACGCTGCAGATGTTTGAAACGCACCAGTGCAGAGAGACCCCGTGCCATCCACTGGAAGAAATAAACGCCTTACCACTGATTGACGTTCCGCTTGGTCTAAGTGGTTGCGTGCTGAAAAACATATGCAACAAAGAGGTAGAGTTACTTTGCACTCATGCTACGACCATATTTTCCCAAAATAGACCCCGTGCCTCCGTTAATCACCGGACATGTTGAGAAATAAACGCCGCTAATTGCTGTTTCATTTGGTCCAACTGATATGTATAGTTTATGCTGAAAAATATATGCATCGTAGTGGTACAGCTAATTTATTTTAATGTGACTACGATATATTCTAAAACGGGTGACGTTGGTTGTCCACTGAGAAAAATAAATGCCATACCGATTTTTTTGTTTGTGCAATTTTTCATGCATTTTTTAAAGTAATGTACCTTTTTTCTTTTGTTTAATTTATGAAGTTTTGAGCATTGAGAAAGTTTAAACAAGGGAGAAATGTGAGAACATGTAAATGCCTCTGAGAAAAGTGTATAAACCGTGTGGTGAGGGGTTTTAGAGCCTTAAAACATTTATAATAAAAAATTAAAAATAAAACGAAGTAAAACATAAAGCTAACTACTTCGCAGATTTCATTTATTATGGGTATTTTTGGAACCTGCCCCCAACGGAAAACTGTACTTGCTAAAAAAATACATACGAAAAAAAAAAAAACAGATGTCAATACTTTGCTTTCATGGCATAACAAGATTTCCAAAAATAGATGCCATGCCCAAATAATCACCAGATGTGTTGGAAAAAAATGAACACCTTACCGGCAATTGATGTTTTTCATCTTCTCTCAGTGATATACTGTACTCTTAAGAATATACATTAAGCAACAAAGAGAGTAATATGAAGGTAAATGTTAACATAACCCATTTTTAAGAAGTAAACACCCCAACAGATTCTTGATTCATGTGAGAAATCCGAGGCGTTAAAGATGTAAAGCGCTGGATACTGAAACAATTTGTGTTTTTCTTCAAATAAACAGCCAGTTAATCTCAAGAGTGTCTTGGCTATTCACCTAGTGAAATAATAAACATTACCCAACAATACAGTAGAAGTAGAAATGATTTATATTATATGATGAAAATGATCAACAGCGCCACATTTCAAGTGGCTTTTGTAGGAAGAAGTGGAAACCTGCCTGACGTTTTCCTGGCAACAAATTAGGGCTCCAAGAAGGGTGAAGGTTTTGAATTATGGTTTGAAAGTTTGAAATCAGAATTTCAAACTCGGGTTCGAGGCTCGAAGTGTGAATTAGGGTTTCATATCCGGGCTTCGTAAATGGAGTTAGGGTTTCAAATTAGGCTTTTAAAACTAGGAGTAGGGTTTCAAGACTGTTCTAGGGTTTCAAATTTATACCTCAATCAGAGCATTGTGGCTTTACATGATTTTTTCCCCGTTTTTTTTAGGTGAGAAGCTTCATCCTCGTCAAAATCGATCAAATTTCATAAATGGCGTCGCCAGAGACGCCACAGCATTGATCAGCAAGAATTCTTCTGGAAGTCAGTCCCGTGGTGCGGAATTACATTTTAAAGGTATGATTTTTAGGGGGGGTTTAAAAAAAAAAAAAAAAAAAAAACATAATCAAAATCAACTTTTTGCGTGAGAGATTGCTGTTGTGTGCACTCAAACAGAGAAAAAGCCGAGCTGCGGTCCCGACGAGGCTATGGAGCTGACGGCAGAAAACACGGAAGCAGAAGCCGGTACGTGAACTGACTGACGGAAGGTCTGCATTTCAGCACCATGCGGCGCTAAATGACGTGTTGGGAAACATGATGATGTCGTGATATCGCGATACGGTGCTAATGGTTATATTGGTGGAAAGCCACAGAGGGGCATATCAGGTGGTAACGAGATTGCTCAATCACTCAAGTCACCTGTGAGCGTCAACGGCCAGGTGAGCCACTAAAAACCAATCATGATTGCTCACTCCTGATTGGTCCCATCCTATTTTAAACGGCCAGTCACGTCACAGCCCCGTAACCACGCCCTCCTCCTCAGTGTGCACAGGTATAGCGAGCAGCTGCACCGTCAAACAAAAGGCCCGGCAGGAACAAGGACAAATCTTGCCTTATGTTTGATTTGGTGTTTTTTGTTTTGTTTCTTTTCAAGGTCCATCTGTGGACTTCGTCGACCCGCCGGAACACGTGGCGGTTCGGGTCGGGGAGCAGGCCTGCTTGCGCTGCGATTTCCGCACCTCCTGCGTCCCAGTGGCCTGCTGCTGGATTTTCAACAGAGGAAAGGTTTCAGAATCGTTCCAACTGACATTTTTTTTTTTTTTTTTTAAAGCATGTTTAATATCAGGCAGGTAATGATACATAATTGTATTACTGTATGACACTGTTGAATTTATCTGTTGAAAAAAAAAAAAAAAAATCCATAATGGTTAAGGATGTAGTGATATCACAATACTGTGATACACAAATCAAGGCACTGGAAGCCAAGCATCTACGATGATATTGTGAGATACTACGTTAATTTCAAGGGAACGAAAACATTTTTGATGCATCATATTGTGATACAGCTAATCAATACACTGGCAGAAAATCATTGATACCGATACTGATGGTTTGAAGATTAATTTTTAAATAGTTAGGAAAGCACGATACGTCATTATGGCGCTGTATCGTGATACGATAATGGACATATTTTTAGAAACCACCCACAATACATAGAGCGGTATCATGATACGGCGCAAATTGATATACTGCATTCCCTCGTTTATAGAGGGTGTTGCCTTCCAAAACTACCCGCGTTAATGGAGAACCGCGTTAATTAAAAAAATAAATAAATCACATTAATTATATACATTTTTTGGTATGATTTTGAATTTATTATAAATGCTTTTTCATTCATCATGTAAGTGTTCATTAACATTCGTTTTTTTCAATTAAGTTTTTCTTTTAATACACAGCACAGTATACATTTTTTTGCATATTTTTTCACTTTTGTTCATTTTTTTTAAACTATGAATCCTTTGTCCTTTTTTTTTCATGTACGCTATTTTTTTTAATTAAAAGCATGCTTTTTTTTTTTTCTTCTCTTAAACTTATTATACACAGTATATGTTTTCTATCTCTGCAATGCAATGTTGGAAAGGTCTCGTTGAGACGAATCTGCGGATGCCCGGATGTCCCTGGTCGGATGTAGGGTTCAAGAGATATGGCTGTGCAAAGACCAACAAAATAAAAAACCAAAAAGGGAAAAAAAAAAAAAGCATCCTTTAAAATATCCGGCCAACAGCATGAATGCTGACAACTATTTATCATTTTTTTCCTTTTTGCAGGCGGTTCTGCCAGACCCGAGGATGTCTGTGAGTAGCAACGACACGCACAGCAGCCTGACGATCTCTGAGGCCCACCCGGAGGACACGGGCTCTTACACGCTCATCGCTCGGAACCGAAGCGGTTCCGCTGAGCACACAGTCTCCCTCAGCGTCATCCGTGAGTGCCCGGCTTTGAAAAAACCTGGCGAAACCCAAGTGCTTATTCCCGACCCATTCCAAAAGATCGTCCCGACCCGCCCGCGTCTCACCCGGTGATATCCCAGCTGTCGGCCGAGTCGCTGGTCCTCTCCTGGACGGGTCCCAGCTTTGACGGCGGCACGGCCGTGTTGGGTTACATCGTGGAGGTCCGGCGGCTGGGTGCCGACGCGTCAGGGGAGTGGATGGAAATAGCAGAACAGTGTAAGAACACCTCCACCCAGGTCAGCTCGGGCCTGGAGCCCTACGGGAAGTACCGCTTCCGAGTACGGGCCTGCAACGCCGAGGGAGTCAGCGAGCCCAGTCAGGAGTCGGACACCATCACCATGGCCATTGCCAGTTAGTTATTTTAAGTTTTTTTTTTTTTCCCCCCCTCTATAACTTGTTCCAAAATGGCCGCTTACAATACCACTTTGTTTGTTTCAGAAGACGAAAAGAAGGCTGATGCGGGACCTTATGTGAAAGTGGTGATTGACACCAAACAGGAGCTTCAGGACCACTACAACGTCCATGAGAAGTTGGGAGTGTAAGTTTATCAGCACAAATACTTAAAGAGGAAGTCAACCCCCCCGTTTTGTTTTTTTTGACAATAAGTTCTTTGCAGCCCAGCCGGTCTAAATATGGTATTCTGATTAGTATTTTGTTAGTGGAATAAGAGTTAAGCAACCAAATTCAGCCATTTTTATCAATCTTAAGGGGCGGCCATTTGCTGTCAAATGAGGATGGACATCACAGTTGTCAGCATCACAGTTAACAGCTCACCTATTTTCTGAAGCTGAGTAGTTTTAGCCTCCCCAAAAATGGCTTTTTAAAAAAAATCCATCTCAAGGATGCTGTTGACTGAAGATGACATCAGTTTCTGAGGCAACAACCAATCACAGCTCACCTGTTAACTGAAGATGAGCTGTGATTGGTCGTTACCTGAGCAATTCTGATGTCATCTTCAGTCGACAGCAAGTGGAAAAATGGCCATCCCCTGACCCCGGGTTTTCACCGGTTGCGGTCCTGCGACGCAAGCAATTAGATTCCATTCATTCGAATGGTGCAGTTTACACCGCTTGCGGGTGCGTTGCGTGTCGACTGCGGAAGGCCTGCGGCGTGCCGCAAGCCTTCCGCAAGGATAGACCTATTTTCTATTTTTGCCGGACGCCGCAGCGGTAGGCCTCCGGCAAATGGCAAGCTAGCACAAAACACATCGAGCGGGACAGGAAGACCGAGGCAGTTTCAAAATAAATTTCCGTTTACCTTTCAGAATAAAACACTCGCCAGCTCCTATTTCGCAAGTTTTTCAGCAAAACGTGACGTGGGCGTCGCCGGGCCATGTGCTCATTCACGGTTTAGACACCAGCGAACATGGACGAGGAGAGGTTTATATTGGAGGTGGAAAACCACAAAATAATATATGACACGGCACATCCTTTTTATAAGGACTGTAATGTATTGTGAGTTTGATGTTCGCGATTGCTTGTTGTGCCCGTCTCGCTTGCCGTACTGAGCGGCAGCCGGACGCGGAAGACAGAAATAAAGAGTGGACCCGCACTGACCCGACTCTCGTTATTAATATACTTTACAAGGACAACCAAAAAAAGGATGCTGCATGGAATCTCATAGCAGAAGAAGAAGAAAATGTTAAATCAAAAGAAGTCCACCTCTCGTTGTGAAATGCCACATGATCGCGCGCGCGCGGTCCCGCGAGACACGTTGGGAAGTGGGCGGCGACGGAGCTGCCGGACCGCAGCTGTGCGGAGCCGGTGTGGATTGACAAAAAAATTGACCCGTCCGGAGCACGCAGTCAAGACGCACCGCAACCGCATCCAGTGAAAACCCGGGGTGAGATGGACTTAAAAAAAAACAAAAAAAACAATCACGGCTCACCTGTGACCTGAAGCTGAGCTGTGATTGGTTATCTGCGACCTCATCAACTGTGACATCTTCAGTCAACAGCAAGTGGAAAAATGTCCGTCCCGAGATGGATAAAAACGGCTGAATTTTGCGTCATAACTCGGTTATCTAATTTAACAAATGTAATATTAATCAAATTAAGGTTGACTTCCACTTTAAGGGAGCCTATGATGGACATTGCTGCTACACTTTTAATGGATGATCTATAAAATACTGAGCACCCGCGATTGGTTTAAAAAATGCTGCCGACTATTTACTTGTCCAGCGGCAAGTTTGGGGAGGTGTTCCGTCTGTCCCACAAAGAGTCGGGTGAGGTGTACGCAGGGAAGTTCTACCGGGCCAAGAACACCAAGGAGCGTTCGGCCGCCCGCCAGGAGATCGAGCTGATGAACTGCCTCCACCACCCCAAACTGGTCCAATGTCTGGCGGCCTATGAAGCCCCCACCGAGACCGTGATGGTGATGGAATAGTAAGTAACCAAGCGGCGTTGTGTAGAAAGCCCACTCGGGCTCCAACTCTGTCTTTTTTTTTATTTATTTATTTATTTATTTTTTTCGTCTGTCGTAGCATCGCAGGCGGGGAGCTTTTCGAGCGTATCGTGGACGACAACTTTGAACACACGGAGCCCACCAGCGCCGGCTACATGCGGCAGATCCTGGAGGGCATGCTGTACGTCCATAAGCAGAACATCGTCCATTTGGACCTCAAGCCCGAGAACATCGTCTGCACCGACCACACCGGAACGCACATCAAGATCATTGACTTTGGCCTGGCTGGGAAACTGGGTGAGCAAATAGGGGGTGTTTTGAGCCGAGGACCAGCAGGATGTTCAGTTTTGTTTTTTTTGTTCTTTAAACGTTGCAATCTGATGTCTGTCTTTTCTATTTTTTTTTCATTAGTCTCAGTAAATTACAAAAATATAATTAAATTAAATATAATTAAAAATATAAATTTTTCAGATTTATTTTTTCCCTCATGAGTCACTTTAGCTTGCTAGTCACTTTAGTCTCAGTAAAGCACAAATATTTCAGTTAAAAATCTATATAGTTGAATTTGAATTTTTTTATTTTTAATGTTGAGATCTGTTGTTTGTCTTGTCTATTTCTTTTTTTTTTCTTTCCATTAGTCACTTTAGTCTCAGTAAATCACAAAAAAATGAAAATTTTCTGTATATTTTAATTTTTATTTTATTTTTATTTTTTTTAATAAGCCACTTTAGCTCATTAGTCACTTTAGTCTCAGTAAAATCAATTGTCGGTTAAAAATCTAAGTCGTTTTTCATTTGAATTGATCTTTTTTTTACGTTGTCTTTTATTTTTTATTTATTTTTTTTTTAACCAGTAGTCACTTTCGTCTCAGTAAATCACAAAAATATGAATTTTTCTTTTTTTGTTTATTAGCCACTTTAGCTCGTTAGTCTCTTTAGTCTCAGTAAATCACAATGTTAGTTAAAAATCTGAGCTTTTAATTTTAATTTTGGATATTTTGTATTATTTTTTTGAGAGCTTAGTCTTGTCTATTTCTGTCTTTCTCTCTGTCCATCTATCTTGTTTGTTTTGATTTTACCTGTCCATCCATTCCCTGAATGTATTTTATCTGTTTTGCGTGCCGCTTGTAGAAGAGGATAAGCCCCTGCTGGTGATGCACGGGACGCCGGAGTTTGTGGCCCCCGAGGTGATCAGCTACGAGACCGTGGGAGTGGAGACGGACATGTGGAGCATCGGCGTCATCTGCTTCATATTGTAAATAAATAAATCACATGCAGCTACTTTTTTTTTTTTTTTTTTTTTTTTTTTAAAGCCTGCTGGGAATACTCATTGAAATCCTAGAGGGAATTCAATTCTCATCCGCCAGTTTTTTTTTTCTTCTATAAATAACTCTATGGCGAAGGCAACGTGTTGCCATCTTGGCTTGAATGGTAGAATACAATCCGCTAACCCCCGTATTACACCAAGGACATGGTTTTAGAGTCGGGGGGCCGCAGACCTCCGCCAAGGCTCAGTGGGCCAAATTTGGATCTTCACCTTCATAGTTGCCCCCTTCTTAAAGTTCTTGCTACATCGAACCCCTGTGGGGGTCAGCGACCGAGCCCCCCCCCCCCATCCCCCAGGATTGTGTTACAACCGCCTATATTAATAGTTTAACATACCCTCATTTATGATCCCCAAAACAATTACAAACTCGTCCTACATTACCCATAAAAATAAATGTGTTGTGATTTTTGAAAGTGTAAGCACGATGGCGTGTATGTTGTCGCTTCGCAACCCATAAAAAATTTACGACTACTTTTTCTAGTGAACAAGGCTGTGGGCTGAATAATGAAGTGGCTTTTTTTGTTTTGTTTTTTTAAACGTGGCTTCACCCGCATGAAGGCTAAGCGGAGAGTCACCCTTCCAAGGAAGCAGTGACGCCGAGACCTTCGCACTCGTCACCGCCGCTCGCTACGACTTCGACCCGGAAAGCTTCGAGGACATTTCTGACCAAGCCAAAGACTTTATCAGTGGCCTTTTGAAAAAAGACCGCAGGTTGGTAGGAAGCGTGCAGTTAAACACAAATTTATTTTAGTAATTAAAACCCCTGCAAAAATTTTTTCACCTTTTTTCTTCTAAATTGGCCAAGTACAATACACAAATTTGTCTAATTCTCACTTCAATCCTGATTCCTGACCAATGACCGCTCCCCTAGCAACTGTGCTGTATGTGCCCCACCCCAGTTGTGATATTTACCTGTCGGGTGTTTTTTGCTTCACCTCCCCCAGGAGTAGGATGTCGTGCATCGAGGCCCTGGTCCACCCCTGGATGGCCTCTTTCACGGCTGTCAACCGCAGACCCACCAAGAGTCTCAGGAAGGAGAAGATGAGACGTTTCTTGGCCAGGTGCAAGTGGAAGGTAACGGAGAAAGAGGGGGGCACACAAACTTGTGGTTATAAGTCACCATTTATCAATTTTCATAAAACCACCTGTGACACTTCAGGACAGTGTCATTCAATATCAACAAACACAAGACCAATTTCATAAAAGGATACTTGACTCATTGAACAATTTTCAGCAGTGAAATATTAATATTTTGTCCAGAATTAATTTGATAACTGAATTATTTTTCATGTACATTTAGTACCTTTTTTTAAAAAAAAAAAAAGTAATTTTTCTACTTGTTTTCGACTGATGACATCACCTGTGCTGAGGAAGTAGTCAAGACCAATCTCATGGCTCAGTTCACTGACCAAACCCAGAAAACATGTGAGCCATGATTGGCCGTTACCTACTTGCTCAGCACAGGTGATGTCATCAAAATCGGTCAACAGCAAGTAGAAAAATTACTTTCTAAAGGTACTAATTGTACATGAGAAATAAGTTATCAAATTCATTCTGGACAAAATACTAACTTTTCACTGCTGAAAATTGTTCAATGAGTCAAGTATCCCTTTAATGTTTTCTGTAGAATATGCGCTTAACTCTCAATGTGAAAGTAAGGTTGGAATAGAATGCATAGATGACAAAATATTGAGTTTAATCAAACTAATGCAAATAAATTTATGCATCCCACAACAAACTACTACATCTAGTATTTTCTGTGACCTCCATGACTGTTATTGAATAGTCTGCTAGGCCTGAAATTAACAAGTTGTCAGTCCTTTTCGCGGGGTCTCATTTATGCAAAATGTACTTTAATACATTTAGTTAAGAGATACTTGACTCATTGAGCCATTTTCAGCAGCAAAGTTAATATTTTGTCTAGAATTAATGTAGTCACTTCATTAATTTTTATGTACGATTAATACCTTAAAAAAAAAATTCTACTTGTCGACTAAAGATGACATCACCTGTGCTGAGGAAGTAGGTAACGACATGTCATGGCTCAGTTTGCTGACCAAATCCAGAAAACAGGTGAGCCGTGATTGGTCGTTATCTACTTCCTCAGCACAGGTGATGTCGACACTGACAGCAAGAGGAAAAAAATAGTTTTTAAAAGGTATTATTTGTACATGAAAAATAATTATCAAATTGTTCAATGAGTCAAGTATTCCTTTAAACTACTTTTTTTGTGGCTACTAATTAACAAATCTTGTAACCATCAATGGCCCAAATTTGTGGGAGTATTTTGTAGTACAGTATCCCAAAGAAAATGTTAATTTTGAAAGGAAACTAAAGGTGTACTTCAAAACCTATTGGCGTGTTCGCATTTATGCTGAGCACTGTAAATGCAAGCAAGCTAAGTGTTTTAAACTGTTTTTGGACAACAGTGCCATCTGCTGGAGTACACCTGCTTGCACGCCATTCAAAATCATAAGTGTACGTTTTGTGTCCAAAGTGTATGATGATGAACACAGTGGTGTGTCTTTTCAAAACTTTTCAGAAAACGGGCAAGGCTGTTCTGGCCCTCCATCGCATGGCCAACCTTTCCAACAGGCCCGACTCTCCTGGCAGCTCCTCAGACGGTAAGACTTGCCCAATGCACAACACCGATGCCACCACCACGCTGACATTTGAGCTCAGAACTCTGCAAAAGAGAAATGGGGCAAACTGGTCATGTGACAAGCTTTTTCTATCATATATATATATATATATATATATATATATATATATATATATATATATATAAAAGACATGAGGCTTTAATTCCTGCCAAAAGTGCCGCAACTATTTATCGATAAGGAATTTGACTAAATTTGCATACAAACTTTTGAAAACAAAACAAAGTGTGTAGTTTTATGTATGCGCTAAATCTCAAGTTCCAGGTCCTGCAGCTACATATGGCAGTCTGATGACTCACACTTTCACATTGTCACTTCAAGCGCACCCCCCACCATCCTTAAAAGCCCGCTTTCCCCCTTGATCCAGAGCCGAGCTGGAGCCAAGAGGCAGAGGAGGCCATCCGCTCGCTGGATAAGCAGCTGCACGGCGAGCCTCGTTTCCGGGAGCCCCTGAGGGACGCCAGCCTCCCGGCGGGAGCCAGCGCTCGTCTGGCGTGCCAAGTGGACGGTTAGAATGGCCGACGGCGGGCGCTTCATTAAATTTGACCCGCGAGACAAAACCGCAACAAAAAATTAAATATATAGTTGAGCAGGAAATGTTTTGATTGGAGTGAGCATTTTTAATTAAATGAAATCACATCATGACAAGTTGGGAAGATGACAAGCAAGTCACCGTAGTCACGAATTTGGCGCAAAAACTAAGTTTCACAGTTAAAAAGTAGCAGGAATTGAATTTTGTTTCAATGAGGTACTGTATCGCGATATGGTGATAAAGGATCTCGGGTAGGAAAATTTCACGACTGTGAAATCACATACTCATGCTGACATATTAAAAGGAAAACATCACAACATAGCTATCAAGGCTACTTAAATTATAAAGAAAATATTAATCAGTTATTTTGGTAATTGAAATCATTTTTTTTTTCCCCCCTGGTACAATACAAGAAAATGGTGAAACGTAAAAAATATTCAGACAAATAAGTCTTTTGGAACACTTATGCAAGTTCCTCTTGGATGAAAAAAATATTAATGAAAAAAAGGTGCTAATGTATGCATTTAAACTAAGTTTTTGACGATTATGCTTATTAGGGATGAAATGATAACGCCAATATCGCGATATTAAAAGCAAAATATATCGTCTTCATGTCATGAAGCAGCACATCTGTGAGCCAGGTTGATTTTTTTTTCCATTTGTGCCATTGTAGCACCCTCTGGTGGCTAGTTTTTTTTTGTTTGTTTTTTTTGTGCAGTTTAATTTTCACAAGGCATGTTTTGGCCCTTCTGTTTAAAATCCACGCTAATGGTCAGATGAAGGGGAACATAATGCCTGTGAACCGAGTCAATATTTTGAGGAACTCGATATTAAGTGTTAGAGATTGTAGGTTTATTGTACAAAAGCACTTTTTTGTTTTTTTATTTTTTATTTTTGTATCGCCAACATCCCCACAATATTGTATCGTAACCTTCATATTGTGATGTTTGGATATTGGTACATCTCTAGTAGTTGTGGAGTGTTAATTGAAATTGTAATTGAATTAATTGCATAGCCCTAATCAAGATACAATAATATCACATCAGGGTACAGGGCAATTACATTAGAAAATAAAAAATAAAATGATGTAACTCAATGTTATTAATCAGCATATATGGTTCAAATGGGTACATAGGAATAAAACTATAGCTGATACCTGTATTTGAGCGCATCCCATCAATGTTGTTTACCTCCAGGTTACCCTCATCCGGAGGTCAAGTGGCTCCAGGACGACAAGCCGCTGTCCGAGTCGTCCCGAGTGAAGATGGAATACGTCGAAGACGGCCGCTGCTCGCTGATCCTGTCCAACTTGGAAGCGTCTGACGCGGGCGTGTACGTGTGCCGGGCCATCAACCAGCTGGGGGCGGCCTCGTGTTCCGCCCGACTCGAAGTCGACACGTGAAGGGGGCGGGGGGAAAAAACATCCGTATTCCCAAAAGACGCACTCAAGTATTCATCCTTTTTGAAAGAAAGCATGTTCTTACCAGGTCAGATGTTTGCATTATTCAAGACAAGTCAAGGGAAAAGTGTACTTTTGTTTTTTGCATAGTCCATGTTGTTCAATGTGAATCTTTTAATAGCATTTGTAATTAAAAGCTACATTTGGAAAACGTGAGTTGACGTCACTTAGTTTGCCATTTTCTTCTATAGTCACTATTGTGGTTGATGCAGAATGGTTATTAACAATTTTTCAAATATCTTCAGCAAATACAATGAATTTATTTGTGGAAATTCTCCACAGCACAAAAAATGACTAACAATAATAAATGCATGACTATAGTGAAATGCAGGTTCTGTCCCTTGTGAAGCCAAAGAATGAATTATTGTGAAGACTAAAGACAATCCATAAATACATAATTGGATGGGTTCCAGGTGAAAGATCTTGAAAAGCTGTCTCAACACAAAGGGGCCCCATTTGAAATTTCCCAGTACTTAAGTCCATGTCTTGTAAAAATATATTCTATACTGTACCGAAGCCCACATGCAGTACAATGCATGATTTAAAAAAAAAAAAAAGAAGAAAAATCGTAGTGACATGTCAACAGCCCATTTCATACAATTTTGACCCTGTCTTACTGTACTGTGTAAAAGGCACTGACACAGTTGAACTGTCAATTTTCCAGCCACACTTACCAGAGCAACTGGGAAAATCGGGTGTGAACTGTCAAGTTTCCTCCTGCCCTGTTTTCATAATCGGGGAATATCCTCCATTTGCTGTGTTCCGTGTAAAAAGGCACACAGTTGATCTCGGTGTGAAAGGAGCTACTAACGAGGCACTGGTTGTACCGTTTCTGGTTCGGCCTGTTCTACTTTTTTCTACCGCGCTGCCCGTCTCTGCTGTATCCTCTTCTGTAGAAGATTCCACGCTTTTAAAACCTTTAGGAACAGATAGAGAAATCAATTTTACTTATTGAACACTAACATTCACTGGTAGCCATTTTCACTGAAGCAGCCCCCTTCAGTTTTACTGGATTTGGACTGATTTTGCAAGGCCCACAGAATATTGTGTTCTATTGCTATAAAAACATGGAACCTATCAAAACAAAGATTAAAGTCTCTTCTTTCATTCCATTTTGCAAGCAGTTAGCATTAAAACATAACTACGTTTCATCATTATTCACAAATCTATTTAGAATTGTAATTGAGCTTGTTTTCGACAGTCCTGGTTGATCTCATTTGCTCTGTTGCCACCTGCTGGCAGTTTGTGTAATTATCATTTCTTGAGGCTGCATCAAAGCCCCTTAGCTCTAGCATAAAAAAAATGTATAAATATCTCTTTGGGAAACTTAAAACATTTAATATAAAAGATTTGTATACATTTTTGGGAGTAAATGAGTTAAAAACAACCACAGCAAAGTGTTGTTTGTGTGTATAATGTAAAAAATCTAACAAAATATTTTTTAATGCTTTGTCTTTCACTCCCAAAAATGTGTTTTGTTTTGTTTTTTTCATGATTTTTTTTAAAGAGAGCATACAGAAGGCTTGGCTGCAACTTGGCTTAAAGTAATTGTAGTTACTACAAAAAACAGCAGCAGCAGAGTATAAGAGATCAACCGGGGCCACGTAGCAACAAGCTCTTTTTGTCAGTGTTTGCTACAGATTTGTGAATAATGTTGAAACTTATCTATATTCTAATGCTAATTGCTACAAAACGGAAACAAATAGAAATACACTTTTTTTCTTCCTAATGAAAGAAGAGACTAATCGTTCTTTTGGTAGGTTCCTTTTTTTTTTTTTTTTTTTTTTTTTTTTTTTTTACAATAGAACACAATATTCTGTGGGCCTTGCAAAATCAGTCAAAATCCAGAAGGGGATTGCTTCAGTGAAACTGGCTGCTAGTGAATGAGTTTGAAAAAAAAAAGGAAAAACAAATCAATAACTAAAATAGTAAATTCAAAACACTAAGCCAAAAAATAAAAACTTGATTTGAGGGTACAGCCATCATAAAAAGTCAAGCTTGACTTTAGGAGTCCGAACTGGGCCAAAGGAGGTGTTGAATGAATGTTTTTTTTTTTTGGTTTCACAGGGTCTTGCTCACCTGCTTGCGGGTGACGTCGGCCTCCCATAGCGTGCTGAGCACCACGTTGGCGTGCTCCAGCCGCTGGGCGTTGGAAGCCTGGCTTTGGAGGCGGCGCTGGGCGTCCTCCGCCGCCACGCCGTCTCGCTCAGTTATCCGGGACACCGCCTGGGATCAAGACAAAAACAAACAAAAAAATTCACCTCGATTACAATCTGTACTTTGACCAAAAAAAATACAAAATCTTATCAGTCTCGCTTTCTGATTTTAAGTGAAAACTGATCAGATAAGACTTGGCCAAGCGGAGTCAAGATTATATCTGGGCTCGTTCTGTAAACTTTTTCTATTCAATGGAAAAAAAATACAATAACTTTCAGTGAACAGTGATCATACTCTGCTGCAAAACCTTATTTATTTTTTATTTTTGGTAAATGGCATAAAAATTCACGTCATTCACTTTGTTAAACATTTGTTTTAGAATACCATCGTAAATCAATCCTTTTTTTAATGTATAAAATGACAAAACATTTCAGTCCAATGTGAACATTCTACAACAAATTGTGTGTATATTTGTATTTTTATTTATTTATTTGTTAATCAGACGAGTAGTTCAGATAATAAACAGACTGAGAATTTAGAATCACCTTTTGTGGGACAGGAACAATGATTTCAAAGTAGGGCTTGGCAATAAATCAAATTAATTAGATTGAATCATTTTGGAAATCGAATCGTTACATTTGCTAAATAGTGAAATCAAATTTTGTCTTCTGTATTATTAAAAGCTGTTCTGTTACATCCAGATGTTATTCTGAGTTGTAATTTTGCGAACTACAAATGTTAAGTTTATGTTAAAACTGATTTCAAATCAGTATTGTCTGAATATTTTGCACAGGATTTTTTTTTTAAATAAATGACACCTTTAACTAAACGTTAAAATCGTAATTGTTCTGATTGACTGAAAAAAAAAATATATATATATTTTTGGCCATATCACCCAGCCCTATTTCAAAGTTTGATTATTTTTGTAAATAAATGTACTCAACATAATGTAGACCTGCCAAAGCAATCAATTAGAAAGACAGAAGAAATCTAATATTTAAAACTAATTAAGAAATATATATTAAAGTACAAAAGCATCGCATAAAAGCTTGTGAAGACGCCACCTCTTTCTATTCCACATTTCCCTCCATCCCCCCCACATTTGAAATCAAATCCCCGCATCCTATTTTCCAAACTTTTCAACAACAGTTCTTGTCTGGTCTCTGATTTGGATTGAGGCATGCGAGTGTTGTATGCCGAGTCGCTTACCTCCTCTTCGGGGATGATGGTCACCCACACCTCATGGACCATGTCCGTCCAGCCGGCCTCCAGGAGAACCGCTGCATCTACTACGCAGACATCTTTCCCTAACAAAAAATAATAATAATAATAAGTTGTTTTCTCTGAGATTGTCAAAAATTAAAGCTCGTACCTTGTTCTCTGGCTTGGCTGATGATATTCTTGATTAGAAGTGCAATTTCTGGCCACACGATGTCTGTTAGCGCTTTTAATCTTTCCTGAAAAAGGAAGCCAATCAGCTGGGATCCAAACGTGCGCGTCGCTCTTTTGTTACCTGTTTTCCAAACACCTTCTTCCCCAAGGCACGTCTGTTGATGCTTTTATCTTCAGTTAGGATATCTAAGCATGATTCAAACAAAAAACAAAGTGAGGATTGACTGTATTCGAGTGCGGCGAAGCACAAAGCGTACCTGCTCCGAATTCCTCCACGACGCGGCGGTAGGCGGCGGCGCCCGGCTCGTAGACCTGATGGCCCAGCTTGTCGCAGTCGATGCGGACGGCTCCCAGGTCCTCCAGACGCTTGGCCACCGAGCTCTTCCCGCTGCCGCTCCCGCCCGTCAGGCCGATCACGTACGGCTGGAGAGGTAGGTGGGGCGTGTCCTAACCCGGGATAAAAACAAACAAACAAAAAATACTCTGGAAAAACAGAAGTTGGTGTTTTTATAAAAAAACAACAACAAAATTCTGTTTTTTATTTTAATATTTTTCCTTCTGTTTTTCTGAGTAATTATTCCTCCTGTTTTTCTGAGTAATTT
This sequence comes from Festucalex cinctus, assembly GCF_051991245.1. Classification (NCBI taxonomy): domain Eukaryota; kingdom Metazoa; phylum Chordata; class Actinopteri; order Syngnathiformes; family Syngnathidae; genus Festucalex; species Festucalex cinctus. The sequence goes on along the minus strand of NC_135427.1, from coordinate 15,929,699 downwards.
TTCCTCCTATTTTTCTGATTTTCTTTAATGACAGAAAAAAAGTCAGTAAAACAGAAAAAAAAATATTCTGATATTCATTTTTTCCCCGATTTTCTGAATATTTTTTCTGTTTTACTGAACATTTTTTTTCTGTCATTAAAAAAAATATTCAGAAAAACAGAAAAAAAATACTAAAAAAAAAACAAAAAACAAAGCTCCCCCTAAAAATTAGTCAGATAAACAGGATTTTTTTTCTCAAGTGAATGCAATACGCTTCCGTACGTTTTGATCTTTTTTTTTTTTATTGATTTTTTAATTTTAGAAGAATGCAAGATTTATATATATATATATATATAGTTTATGGCTGACCTGAACTGTTTTGGGTTGCACTGCCAGTTAGACTCCATTTTTCAATTTCTTAATTTTTTTTTTTTAAATCTTGAGCTGAATGGACCTACTTTGGGTGGTATTAGAAGAGTTCCCAACAAACGAGAGCGCAAACTGGATGAGCTAATCTTCTCCTCCTCCGTTTCGGAGTGATGCGCATCCTTGAGCAGCTGGATCTCGTGAAGAACCAAAGCGGGAAGGCCCTGATTTGGGGAACGACAACACGGAAACATAAAAGCCTGTAAACGACGAGACTTTGTCCGGCATGCGAGGGAGGGGCAACTTTTTACATTTTCAAGGCGTTTCCTGTTGACGGCCTCGCCACCCTTGCGGGTCTCCTCGCTGACCACAATGCAGCGCAGCAGGGGGTCGACCACCGACACCCCGAGCGGGTCGTCAAGGGGCACGATCTCCACCTGCAGGGCCGGCTTCACATCCCGCAGGAACTCCTGGAGCTTTTCCACGCGCAGCTCGTACGGCTGGATGAGCTCTTTCAGGACCTTTCCTGTGGGCGACAAGGGCGATGTCAGTTGGGACTAGGGATGTGCGATACCACTACCAGTACAATTTAGGGCTGTCGAAATCGAATTGATTTTCCTTTTCAAGCCTGTTATCAATTTATAAAATCATGAATTGATTATTTTAATATCTATTTTTCCCATAAAATCATCAGAAAATAATATTTTAAGAATTTTTTTTTAAAGACCTAGAATTCTAACTCCATTTCTAATTTCTAAATTACTGGTTCCCGATCGTCGTGGTTACCGATATCTTGGAATAAGGCCGGATATCGGCTAGGGATATAACGATACCCAAACATCACGATACGATATTATCACGATATGAAGGTCACAATATGATAATTATCACGATATTGTGGGGAGGGTGGTGATACAAAAAAGGTCAACAATTAATCGCTTATCAAAACAATCAACAATTTAATAAGACCTGAAATTAAAATAGTCCAAATCTTTGGAATTTCAGCCTCTGAAATACGCTCAGATTTCTACACGATCAATATTTTTGCCCATTTTCTGTCGGACCCTGAGAAATATAAATGAACAAATAGTTTTTTGAATTGATGATGAGAACATTGGTGAGTTGTCGCCCTACTTTTCAGCATCCGTTGGTCGCAGACACCGATGAGGAATCTTCTGGTGGCGAGCAAGCACGACACGTTGAGCAGGGTCTTGTGGGCCCCGTGGAGGCGGTCAAAGGTGCCGCCCACCACCACGTCGGGGTACGTCTCCAAAAGTTTACCCTCCTCCTCTTCGGGCTCCTTCTGCCCGGACTCTTCGTGCTGCGTGGGCGGCGGCGGCCGCAGCAACACCGACGGCAGGCCGGGCCGGCACACGTAGCAGCGCCCGGCGTAGCCCTGCAGGCACTGCGTCACCTGCTGTGACTGCGCCGGGTCCTGGGGGGCGAAGTCCGTCAGGAGCACCTCGGGGGAGTGGGACAGGCACTGCGGTGTGGGGAAGGGGCCGCCGGCCACGCCGGCGGTGGGGCGGATGTGGGTGAGCAGGACGCGGACGTCCAGGTGCGCGCACACGTCGGACGCTTTGCTGTACAGGCGCGCGATGAGCGAGCACAGGTCGACGGCCGGTGGGAGGAAGACGGGGCGCGCTTGGCCGCCGCCGCCGTCGCCCAGGTTGAGTCCCGGGTGGAGGTGGACGTAGAGGGTGCGCTCCACCAGCTGGGCGGCCGAGCGGAGCACGGGGGCGATGCGCAGGGCGGGGAGCGGCGACGTCAGCACCAGGATGCCCGTGCTGAACATCGACATGGTGCCGGATGCCGTCGTCGTGGTAACGGCTGCAAAAAAGAAGAGCTGCAGGGAAGCGAGACGAAAGATTAATTCGAAAGAGGAGTGAATTTAGTTATACAGTAAATTTGGAATCCCAACTATTGGATTGAGCCGGGTTGTAAAATGTGAAAAAGTAACCGTTTTGTAATTGCCTACAAACAAATAATAATAATAATAATAATAATAATAATAATAATAATAATAATAATCCATTACATTTGGAAGCGCCTTTCAAGACCCTCAAGGGTACTGCACAACATTTAAAAAAATAAATTAAATAAATAATAATATTAATCTACATATTAAATAGGGCTCTGCAATTAATCGAAATTCAATTACAATTACAATATTACACCCCACGATTAAAAATTTGCCGTAATTGTAAAAAAATAAAAATAAATTATTAATTGAAATTATTTAAATGTTACAACAGTTCTATGGCAATTTATAAGTGTACAGTTGGTAAACAACAATGCACAATGTCTGTTTATAAACCATACTTGAATTTATGTCTTTGAAGCTTTTTTTTTTATTTTAAAAAATAATTTTATAAATTGTGTTTAGTCCAAAAAGACCTTTCATAATTAGGGTTTCAAAGAATTTTATTTGAAACTTTAAAAAAATTATACTATTAATTTAGTATTTTTTACATTTAAATATTTTCTTGTTTTGTACCCAAAAATATATGATCGTTTGAATAATCGTGATTTCAATTATTACCAAAATAATCATGATTAATATTTTGTTAATAATTGAGCAGCCCCAATGTTAAATAGAATTCTGACAAAAAAATAAATAAAGCTGCAGTGTGATGCCACAAGATCGCGGCCAAGCACTTTTTTCCATTGGACAAAGCTATGAACTGGACAAACCCACCCCAGATCAATGTCGGTGCCTGGCAAATATAATGTGAATACATGTTTTGTTTTTTGTTTTTTATAACCCCCATAAAATCTCTTTTTTTTTTATTCTGTCATATTCATATTTTTATTTTATTATTACTTGAGAGGTGAATACAAAATTAAATGTTGCATACTTTCAGGATAAAAACTCTTAGATGTTTTTACTTAAAAAAAGGGGGGGGGGTACTTTTTGAGGGGAGGGGTTCATGAGGGGGGGAAAAAAAAAGGGGTGTATATTTGTATTTAAGTAGAACACACATTTTGGAATTATTGACATTTTTTTGCTCAACTGTAAACAAATCAACCGAATCCCTTTGAGCTGCACTGCCAGTGGTCATACCAAATCATTTTGCAGTCAAATCAAATCTATTTTTTATGACCCTTAAGCACAAAAGATTCTAAAAAAAAACTTCACAGGCTCACAGTTGACATGTTGAGCCACAATAACAAGACCACCACTGTTTTCTCCAAATTGTAAAAGTAGTTACTGATTACCTGAGGGGGGAATCCAGTTTGTACCTGTTATTATTATTTTTCCAACGTCTCACCACTTGGTTACAGCATTAAAGTTAGCTCAGTTATTTATTTATTTATCAGAATCTAAAAGATGGACATAGCGAGGCGTGCAGAAACACTTGTTAATCAATTTTTTTTAATAGCCATAAATAAATCATCGTTCGTTGGGACGCTTATATTAGCATCATGTTAGCAAAACTAGCAATTTTGTCATCACTCGGGGCCAACTGTCAGTCCGGGCTGACACACTCAAACAGACCTGGTAAGCTCGACACACGGCCACGAAAAACGAACAAAATGGTGATTTTTTTTTTTTTAAACGTAGTATGCCTGTGCACATACCTGCTTATTGTCGTTTGTATGCCCACTCTTTTAAGAGAAGGGAATGTTTAACGAGCCAGTCCGAATGGTTAAACACTCGCTTTGACAGAGGACAGACTGTCACGTGACACCAAAGCATCACATGATTGGTTGGCGAAAAACCGCAGTGGTGTTTGGGATTGGAAGTTTTCTTTATGTGTCGCTGACAATACAGTACAACAAAAATATATAAGTAATGTATATAAAAAGTGCATTTTTGCTGCAACCCTTTTTTGTTATTCATTCAATAAATATTTAAAATAATAATAATCCAGAATTATTCTCCATGTCATCAATTCCACCCATGCTGTTTTGATTTTGGCCGGGCATTTATTTGGTCCTTGTGAGAAACATACTTATGAGTTAGCCTAAATGAGATTGATGCTTTGGGTTTTTTTTATGCACCTGGTTCTGACTAATACAACTGAACAATGAGATACCCTCGATGCTGTGGATGGTCTCTGTTGGCCACGTGTGGCCTATTTTGTAAGATGTGGGAAAAAAAAACACTAGATATATTTGGGCTAATCAGATACACTTTAAATTAGTGGCAGTTGTTTGTTGGCTCCCATTTAGCACAAATTCGAGCGTGATTGGTTAATTCTGAACACAGCCACATACCCATTCATTCCTGTAGGATAGAGCATACTGTCGAATGCAAAGAGGCTCTGTGAGAATGTTTTGAAATATGTTTTTTTTTTAATTTGAGGCAAACAGCTTGTTTTTACAAAACATAAAAACAAATCAAGCAGTATTTCTTGGGCTACAGTAGTAGAAAGAGTTGCATGACGTGGCCCTGGGGGTTGGCCGGCTGGGGCAGCAGAGGCATTGCATAATTAGCAAAAAAATGCACAACATTGGCACGAGTAAAAAACAAAACAAAAACAACACAATTCAAGTTCAACATGTTATGTAGTCACAATTGTTGAAATTCAGACTTTTCTTCAACCCACATGACTGATGCTCAGTATTTATATATTTTGTTGACAAACTGAAGGCAGTATCAAAATATGTGTTGACCAGAATATGTACGCAGCGAGGTTTGCAGCACCCAGAAGTGACATCGGCATACGGGGAGCGCGGACAGCCACATTAGTTAGTTGACCTTCTTATCGGCGGCGCCGTCGACGGCCGCAGTGTCGTAATGGCACTTCTCCACGCACCGCCGCGGGAACCATCCACGGATGCGCTCCCCCGCTGAAAATGAAATATATATTTGGTATTTTATTTAATTTTTTTTAATACGATGAATGTGTGAGGCTCAACAACAGTATTAGCTAGCACTTAACTAATGATATTTTTTGTGTTTGTTTTGTTGTTGCTTTTACCTCTTGTTTGCTCTTCATTTAACACTTTGTCGCCATACATCCACCATCTAAAATAAAATAAAATAGATTGCTTTATTCATCGAAAGAGCAGAAATATGTATTAATAATATCGCACAACCAAGTAAGTCCACAACGTGTTCTTAAAAACCAAAACAAGAGACTTACTTAGTGCCACGGGTGGCCAGGATGGTATCCCCCCGTTGCAGGGGTATCCTGGGCTCCTCTGTGCAAGGGGTCCGGAAAAAGGTTTGGATGCCCTTGGTCATAGGACAGCAAGCGCCGTTGTAGTCCTCCACCGCCTGGTACTGGACCTGCTGGCCGAGCCACACCACAACATGTTGGTTATTCTAACAGGTTTTGTGCTTCGGGCTGCTAAAAATAGAAACATTGACTTGAGAATTAGGGATTGGGGGATGTTTTCATTCCAAAAATATTAAAATATAATTCCACTAGTATGATTGCTTAGTTTGTTGTGGCTTTTGTAAAAATGCATTTGTAGAAATTAGCAGTGGAAAATTAATTGGGAAAAATTTTACAGTCATGCATTATGCACTGATAAACTATATTATTACCATTAGTTGCTTTATTGTATTATGGAATTACTTGGAATAATATTTTTATTAATTAAAAAAATATCAATTACACAATATCGTTGTTTTAAGTATTCTCACTTATTTTGTGGAAAATAGATCATTATAATTGTACAAGTTAGAGGAAAATTGGGGAAATCATTTTAAATAAATTTCAAATACATGAAAAAAAGATGTATTGTAAATTATTAACCAAAAATAATAGTATTATTTTTATTATTACTAAATATTTAAGTATCATCACACATTTTCTGGAAGAAATATATATATTTCCCCCCTTATAAATGCAACAAATACATTTGAACAAAGTACAGATGAGAGCATTGCTAAAATTAATTGGGAATTATTTGGAAAAATATTTTTTATTAATTTAAAAAACATCAATTATATAATATTGCTGTTTTATTAAGTATCCTAACTTATTTTGTGGAACATAGATCCTTCATTATAATTGTTCAAGTTATAGGAAAATTGGGAAAAATCATTTTAAATAAATTTCAAATACATTAAAAAAAAAAAGAAAAAAAAAAAGATGTATCGTAAATCATTAACCAAAAATAATAGTATTATTTTTATTATTACTACATATTTAATTATCATCACATATTTTCTGGATGTTTTTTTTTAAATTAGCATAATAATGATCAAATTAAAGGTGAAGATTCTTGTAAAATTAATTGGGAAAGTTAAATAAATTAAACATATTATTACAATATTAATTTCTTTATTATTCAGACATATTAATCAGAATCATATTTCCCAGTGGAGCAGGTTTCTTCTTCAACTTGCCGGCAATTTCACACAATAATAACAATTAAGAAAAAAAAATGCTTAATTGATAGTGATACTGATTCCCAAAACAAATCCTGGTACTTACGCTTCTCACTCGTTTGTCGGCCTTCTGCTTGAGCTGCTCGATCTGCGGCGCAATTAAAACAGACTCGATTGCTACATTGACACAACATGGTGGGATGAAAACGGAACGCAAGCTGACCGTTAAGGTGTGCTGGTGACACTCGGGGTGGACGGGCCACAGGATGCCGTCTCCATTGGGCGCCCCCGACCAGGTGAAGACCTCCTTCCAGTTGAGCCAGCGGCTGCCGAGGTCGTACGGGAAGATGAACTCCTCCCCGGTTTGGTAGTGCTGTATTCTGTCTTTGGCCTGCTCGGACGGGGCGACAAGCGCAGTCTTTTATTGGTCCCACAGTAAGGAAAATTCATTGCCAGGATAATCAAAGTTATCTTGTATTACTTATACACAAATACGATCAATGCGTATAAATGAACACAATATTAGTTCCAAGATCATGACCACTTACAGTGAAGAATAACATTTTTTTCTTAAAGTACAAATAAATGAACTTTCGTCGCTCTAATCATTTATATACATTGTCTTGTGATTTAGGTCAAGTTGCTACTTTATCATGCTATTTAAGAGAGTGACATTGCTTTGACTGGTCATGTGGCATATATGTCATTTAAACTGTTTTTTTGTGGAAAGAAAATCTGATATTTAGTTTCAATAAATAAATGCATTTCAATAAATTTGCCATATCTTCCACCTGAGGAAAATTAAACTACATGTCCAAAACGAGAGTGAAGAGAAAGATGTTTGCGGGGCAACACTGTCACCTAGTGGCAAATCGTAGCTATTGCTGGAACTGATCAGTGTGGAAAATACATGCAAAATCCTCCCCTCAAAACTGTAAATAAATAAATAAATACATACATACATACATACATACATACATACATAAATAAATGACAAATTGGAAAAAAAAACAACAAAGTTCACATGTATGCAATTTTACACATTCTTCAACTCAAGCTTTCATGTTGTCATTGTAGGGAGTTGTGTGTACATTTTCTTAGGTGAAAAATTGTTATTCTTCAGAGTAATGTTGAAATAAAATGCAAAAAAAATCCAAAGAAAAAGCACAAATGAGCACACAAATAATAAAACAATTATTCTGACCTTTTCCTCAATCCAGGACTCTATTGAGGTTTTGTTTCGAAGGATGACTTTCAGCTAGGAAAAAAAAAAAAAAAAAAAAAAAAAAAACCTTCATAACTTAACATTTATATTTGTACATTATTTAGCCAAAGTACACGTTTTACATTTGAAAAAAAAAAAAAATCACTGCACAAAAACAAAACAATGTTAAAAAGTGGTTGTGAAATCACTGCCGTAATGAAAAACAAAAAATTAATTTCATTGCATGTCGCGCGAGCACAAAATGTCCGCCCCAATTGGAACGTACCTGAATGACGAAGAGCATGCCCACGGCGATGGTGGTGCCGAGCGCCAGGCCCAAGGCGAAGAGGGTGGCGGCGAAGGCGGACACGCTGAAGGGCATGAGGGGCTGGCTCTGACGAACGGCGCTCATGTCGATCTTCACCGTGCTCCAGCCGAATGAGATCTGGAGGAAATCGGAACTTTGTTGGCCATTTTATAATGTTGAATACATGTCAGTAGAATCAGAACCGAGCTGGTGCTATTTGCTTTAAAAAAAAAAAAAAAAAAAAAACTCGCCAATTCACTGCATTTTTGGACAGCCTAATATGCCACAAGATGGCACCAAAGCCCAGTCTCATAGAAAAATAATACTTTGGTCCATCTTGTGACATCGATATACAATTTTAAACCTTTTTCGGGGGCAACCATAAATAGCGGGGGATACTGCATCAATGGGTTAAAAAAATAGCTACAAGGAAAGTAGCAAATTGAATCTTGCTTATTTTGTGGTTTGCTATTCACAAATTTAGATATTTTCATTTTTCCCTACAGCGATATGCTGACAGTGTGATGATAGTTTGTGACAAACTATCAATATAGGTAATTATTTAAAAAAATAAAAATAAAAAATTGAGCAGGTTTCCATAGCGACGGTTCATTGCACGGTGCAAAAACAACAAGCAGCGCGCTCACCCTCTCAGAGAGCTGCGTGTACATGGTCATGACGAAGATGGCGGCGGCGTGCGCGCAGCCCAGCGGGGCCAGCAGCAGGAAGCTGGTGAAGTAGGCGTGGTTCTGGTGGCCGCAGCAGTTGTTGATCCAGGGGCAGTGGTGGTCCATCTTCATCACGCACCTGTGGGGATTTAATAACACGTATTGCTGTAACCAAACATTTATTGTAGCAGGTCATGTTAATTTCGTCAACGAAAACTAAAAAAAAATAATAATTTCGTCAACACACATTTTTGACTGGACTAAAACTAGACTAGACTTGACTAAAACCCTCATTTATAAACAATAATTGGGACTGAATCAGTATGCATTTTCGTCGACTAATAAAGACGAGACGAAAATGTCCTTCACGTCATAAAAATTGGAGTAAAATCTATAGCGTGACCGAAATTGGACTAAAACTGATACTAAATTTAAAAATGGCAGACAAACTTAACACTAGTAGTAGGCGAAGAGAAATTTTGATTGTACAAACATTTTGAGTACCTGTACATTTTTATTTGGTGTATTTTGGGTGAAGTCATCAATTTTTAGGGTGAAAGAATGACTATAAAAATGCATATACTGTACATTTGCATGATTTCCTCTGAGAATTGCTTGAAAACGTGGTGTGTGGCTTGTACCTGTTACACTTGCGGCAGTGGTGAGACCTCGGGGCCTTGAACCCCTGGCACACTTTGCAATACTGCAAGTACTGGGTGTCCTCTTGATTCTCCTGTTTGGGACGTGTCGACAAATGAAGACAGGGTATGAACTCTCACGTCATGAGGGCTTACTCACCGGCTTCCAACCGATAGGGATGTAGCCGGGCCCGACGAACATGGCGTTGAAATAGTTGTAGAGGATGAGGACGGTCCAATTGAGGAGCATGATGAAGTTGATGCTGCCGCCGGCCGTGTCCAGGGGCCAGTACCAGATGATGGAATCCAGCACGGCTACCGTGGAGCACACGGCGATGACGGAGAGGGCGATGAGCGGGCCCCAGTGACACAAGCGCCGCACCTCGTGCAAATTCTCCCACGCCACCAAGTTCATGACGACGACTATTTGAAACGTAAGGGGGGCGACCGGTTAATTTGTGTTATCTTGCAAAGTCAGTGGTGAGGACGGTGCACATATTTCGACGCTTCTGCTTCCGGTGAGCCAGAAACAAGGTTGATCTGGGATCAGCAGGACAACCTGTCTGCCATTCTTGTTCGTCCTGAGAGAAAGCAGCATCCTCTACTGGGGTTCTCAGGTGTATGTTATGCTTGGAACGCACTCCCGAACCCCATCTTGGAAGGAACATATAATAATAATTACTTTTAGTGACTTTTAGTGACAAATACGAGCTGTATCTCAAATAACAAGACGACATATGTTGTAAGCAAAGAAAAATCATTTAAAATTAAATTATCTAATTGGTTTAACAAATCACATCAGACAATTCGGGCCAAGAAAAACAAAGCAAGCGAATACATTACATGGAAGAACACATTCTCCCACATTTTAACTTGTTATACATCACGATATTAACATCGAGACTTGCTAGTCGGCTAACTCGTTAGCTGGCAGCTCAAAACAAGCGTTCACAATTAATTTACGACAGAGTCAACATAAACGGCCCATGATATGTTACTTACGGATTTAATGATCAACGTTTGCGCTGATATTCGTGTTTGAATGATAATGAAAAAGAGGTCACTTTAAATGACCAACCCGGCCACTTCCTTGTTTCTTCTTCCTTCGTCTGTGTACGGTAGGAACTCATCTCGTGTCATTGTATGTTCCGAACATTTTTGGAAGATACCGTCCAATGTTTTTCACGTAATTATTAATATACTTTGTATTAAACACCACAACAATTATATTAGACAATGAATTCATTAATAATAAAGTAGTACAACTAATTTATATTTAATTCACGATTTATAGTGTCACAAAGAACAGAAGACGGACCATCCGAGTGCACTTCTGCGCCGAGTATATTTTACTGCAACACAAGGAAGAGACACCCGAGAGCTGCTGTTTTTATTATTCTGAGCTTGAAACCTCAAGCGATAACTTCCATTTGAGCACAGACGACAAAATGTCTTCAGACTTCGAAGCCTATGAGCAGGACTTTGGAACCGCTACAGCGGAAATTACCAACAAAATCGGCAGAATTCCCAAGCTGGGTGGAGGTAAGAGAATGCAATGATGAGCGATGACACAATGATGACAAGGCAAGCTCATGATCGCAGGTAGAGCCTCCAACCTGTGTTGAAAATAAAAATAAGTCAATTAACAACATAATATACGTTTTGTGTAGTCTTGATCCATAATTAAGTCGCTTTATTTTATGTCGTGTCATTGCCCCCGACAAGTAAAGGACCTAATCCTTTCTGTTTACATCTTGTTTTTACGGCTTATTATGATACAATTATGAGCTTTAAAAAAAAAACACACATTGAAAGTCAATTAAAATAACAGTAAATTAAAAATAGTTAATAAATACATAATAATGAATAACTAAATGCCGCTCCAACCCTGACTTCAACATCAAATCCATTCCATAGCAACTGCAAGGTGACATACAAGAAAATTCGAATCAGATAAAATTTGAAATTAATCGTGGGTATTGCACTGTCCCGCGAACACCAATGATGGACCAATTGAATCTGAAAATTGAATTGGAAATTCGTTTTTAAAACTGAGTCTGAAATAAACTCGAAATTTGGATTTAATTGAGAAAAAAATAATAGAACCAAATATCAGGTCCATAATTAATCACAAATTGAATCAGAATTCAAATAAATCGGAAATAATAATGCAAATTAAATACAGAATTTAATCGGAATTAGAATCACAAATTGAATCCGGAACATAAACTTCAATTGAACCTGACAATTGAAATGGAAATCAAATCAGAAATTGAATCAGGAATAAAATCGGAAGTTGGATTTAATTTAAAAAAAAAAAAAAAAAAATTGAGTCCATAATTGAATCACCAATCGAATCAGAAGTCAAATCCCAAATAATATTAGGAATTAATTCTGAAATTAAATCGGAATTGGAAATCAAAATGGTACTTTCATGTGGTATGGAATTTGTTCCATACCAAGTGGAGGGTGACTGGGAGATGCAGAATGGAATTAGAAATTGGATTTGAATCAGAGATTGAATAGAACAAAAAAACAAAAATTTGGCTTCAATCGAAACAAAAGTGAAATTGGAAATCAAAATGGCAATCAAGTAGGTAGCTGAACCAGAATTCTAATTAGAAACCGATTTGGTGATTGAATTAATCTATTCTACACTAAGTGCAGTGAAACATTCAAATTGAATTGGGAAATTGGATCGAATTGGAAATTGAATTTAACCAAATAATCGAGTCTGGACTTGAATTGAGAATTGAATATAAATTAAAAATTAAAAGTATTCAGTAGTCAATAATTCGTGACCTATGAATCGTGATACGGATCGAATCGTCAGGTACTAGGCAATTCACACCCCTATTTGACGTGTACCTAAAGAAATGGCATTTTTATTATCGAATGAAAGAATGATATTTTTTTCGATAATGTTGGATGGCAGTGCACATTTTCGTTAAGTACATTGTGTTCCAACTATGTTTTGCGTTTGCACTATTAAGGGTTGAAACACCCATGTAACTAGGGTCGTGGAAACCAAATGAAAAGAGAGGGAGAGGAGGGGATTTTTTTCAGAGAGTGCAGTTGTGAATTGTATCAGTCAGTTCCTCTCCTTGCGAGTTTTGAACCGAGTGTCTTTTCTCCTTTTTTGTCATGTTTAATAAATGTCTGGTCATCCTGTCAGTCTGACTGGTCAAATTCAGATAAAAGCATAAAATTCCATATCAAACTTATTGCATGTCTTTGCGATATGCATATTGCATAGGCCAATATCACAATATCGATATTTTTTTCGATATATTGTGCAGCCCTCATTCAATCTGAAATTACCGGTAACTTGGAAATGATGTCAAGCTAGAAATTTAATTAATAATTAGGGCTAGACTGATAATCGGCCCGGCCGATAATCTGTGCCAATATTTGGCATGTTGTCAAATATCGTCATCGGCCTTTTTATGAATCTGAAGGCCGATGCAGCTGGAATCTCACCGAGCAGTGAATGCTTGCAAACGAATAGCAAATTTTGTGTTTTCATCAGGATTTTGCAAAGACATTTTGAACATATTCAAACAATTTGTCACTATCTGCGAAGATCTTTTGAACCCTGACTAAAACCCCAAATTAGCTACATTTAATTTTGCATAGATTTATTTGTCACTGCTGACACTGGGAAGTCCTAACACTTTTTAATTTATAAAAAAATAAGAATTAAAAAAAATAAATTTGAAATGATGTTGAAATTTTGGAAAACTTTATGTATTTACAGTAGAAAACTTAAGAAAACTATTTATTTATTTATTCACTGCAAACACTGGGAAGTCCCAAGACTTTTTAATTTATAAAAAAAATAATAATAATTAAAAAAATATATAAATTTAGAAATTATGTTGACATTGTGGAAAACTTTATTTACAGTAGAAAACTTTAAAAACTGTTTATTTATTTATTCACTGAAAACACTGGGAAAAAAAAAAAGTTGCTTCGTTTTGAATTTAGCTTAACACGTGCTGATGACCCTGGAAGTTCCCTACAATTTCTTCAATTTCTGTTAAAATATTAAATTAAACAAAGCTGTATATTGATTATATGTTTAAAATTAAAAGAAAAGTTTTTTACGCTATTATTTTCTCCTTTACTGCAAATGGATACCGACTTGAAATATCGGTTATTGGCCTCCTTGATGACTAATAATCGGTATCGGCATCGGCCCTGGGAAAAAAAAAAAATCGGTCTATCACTATTCAGAAGAGAATCAGAAATTAATCGAATCGTAAATCAAATTAAGCCAGAAATCGAATCCGAATAGAACTGAAAATCAAATTGAACCGGGAATTAAATCTGGAATTGAATTTGAATTCAATTTAACTGGCCTTTTGGATCCATTATAGTTTGTTGCCATGGAAAAACATCTCAACAAATGTCATCAAGCAGTGCAATATTGATTTGCGTATTCTGAAAAATAATTTGGCCGGCCAAATGAATGCACGTTTCCAACGGGGCGATGTCGAAGATGAAGGACGCCGGGGCGAGAGGCGCGCGCGTCGCTTTCCCGACTCGCGTGCCGAGCTGACGCGCCGTCGCTTCCCCCCGCCGAGGCATCTTGGCAGCCAACAAAGGCTTCTTCCCGCGTACCAGGCGTCACGCAAAGGCGCTGACAATGTGTAAATATATCTTCAAATGTGTCCTCGTGTTGCATTTTTTTTTTTTTTTTTTTTGCTCCGCCCCCCACCCACCGCCACCAACATTGGCACCTTTTGCGGGGGCTGTTGTCACCGAGCTCCTCCTGATCAATATCTTCTTCCCTTTCAGAGGAGAAGACGCAGCTGGTTCTAAATGTCGACAAACAGCTTGAAGAAGTCAGAGAGTTGGTACGTCTTTTGATGGCTCATTTGCATTTCCTCAATAACGAACTGGGCGGGAGCGTCGAGGAGGCTCCCCCACGTTTGCCTGATTACTTGCCCGTTCATATCCTGGTTTTTTTTGTTTTTTTTTCCTTTTAAAAGTGACACCCACTGTGACACATTTCAAACCGTTTCGGGAGTCCTCACGCAAACGAGCCCGACAAGAGACAAATTGTCTCGTTATGTCACGGTGATTAGTCAAAAAAGCCGCCTTAGCCACGCGTCGAATACACTTGCACCTCATCCCCGACGTTTTTTTTTTTTGTTTTGTTTTTTGTTTTTTTTTGGTCGACGTCTTGTCACGACTTTCACGGCGGTTGAGATGAGTGACGCCGCTTTGTGATCTACATGGGGGACGCACTTAATTAACAGCGCGCCGCGTTTTGTCGGTTTGCCCGAGTTGACTATTTTCAGAGCTGCCTGGTTTATGCCACGCCGCATGTAAAATGAAATCATACTGACACGTACGTTGCTTGCAAAATTCAGGGAATTTGCCAAGTTGCAAACTTTCCATGGGAATTCATAATCATTTGTATGTGGGAATAAATGCAAACAACCAGGAATGTAAAAATAATATTGTGCTGGTGGAATAAGAACAAATCCAACCTAGAGCTGTGAAAATTATTCCATTTATCGACAAGTAATCGATTGTTAAATTAATCGACAGCTATTTTAATAATCGAGTAATTGTTTGGAGCAATTTTTTAACTTAAAATTCATATCAACAGTAATTGCTGATATATTTGGTCCTTCATGAAAGAAGACTGATTATCTTCTGTGTTTCAACAAAATCTGTTTTTACTTTGAAAAACAATGGCCGAATTGGTTACATAGTACATCAATCGACTTTTTTTTTTTTTAACATTCAATCCCAAAAACATGTAAAAACGTTTTTAATACTTTGTCCTTATCTCCCAAAAACTTGTTTACACATATTTTTTGTTTTTTGTTTTTGTTTTTTGTTTTTTTAATGCGAAAGCATACTGAATGCTTTGATGCAGCTTCTGACATGAGGAGGTGGCTTAAAGCAATGGTAGTTCGTTTAGAAAAAAAAAAAGAAAAAAAAACAGCCAGCAGGTGGCAGCAGCGTATCAGAGATCAGCCAGGGCCATGTTGCAACAAGCTGTTTTGACAAATGTTTTCACCAGGAATGTGAATATTGATGAAACTTAGCTATATTCTAATGCTAATTGCTGCAAAACTGAAACAGATACAAATATACCTTCCTGGTGAATGAAGAGACTGTAATCTTTCTTTTGGTAGGTTCCATGTTTTTCTAGCAATAGAACACAATATTCTGTGGGCCTTGCAAGATCAGTCAAAATCCAGTAAAACAGCTGGGAGCGAAGGGGGTTGCTTCAGTGAAAATGGCGGCCAGTGAAGGAGTTAATCACTGTATGAATACAATGTACGCAATAACCACCAATCTCTGGTAAATAAACAGTAATCAGGGGAAAAAATGCTTTGGTAATACACTTTAATGCAAAATTAAAATAAATCAGATGAATCAGTTGAATAATCAAAAGATTAATCAATTCTAAAAGTTTAAAAAAAAGTTTTTTAAGTTTTAAAATTTTACGTCAAAATGCCTTCGGGCTCGCATTGCAGTACGAGCCCAGGGCACTTTGACGACAATTTCAGTAGACAGCATAGGGAGCTATTTTCTTTCTGATATGCGTTATAATGCGAGGTCTCGGTTTAAAGGTTTAAATAATAAATGAAAGGAGCAATTATGGTCAATACTGGAGATTTTACTGCAGTAATTTAGCTTGAAAATGAACAACGGAACTGAGTTCAAGGCGAAATTGACTCTTGGATGCGTTCTTGTCAGTTGGAGCAGATGGACCTGGAGGTACGCGAGATCCCCGTCCAGAGCCGAGCCATGTACAACAGCCGCCTGAAGAGCTACAAGCAGGAAGTGGAGAAGCTGGAGAAGGACTTTGTAAGTACATGTTCCATTCAAACAGCTCAACTTTGTTATTGTCTTACTAATTAGGTATATATATTTTTTTTGGCACCAAATACTACTAAACTACCTTGAGAACAGAAACTTGGGCATCACTGCTATCCTGTCATAAAGCTAATTAGACTAAACGCATATTTACTTTATTTTACATACACCGTTGTGTAACCGAGTCATTATAACACAATTTAGCGATAACAAATATGATTTAAAAATGTATTTGTGGGGACTGGTGACTTGTACTGTTTCAAAGACCAATTGCTTTGAATTTGAAAAGAAAAACAAATGGAGTGTTGTCACCAAAGTCCAACATGAAACACTATTACCCTCTAGTGGCAGAAAAAAATTACCTCAACACAAATCTAAGACTTAATGTATCGCACTCCTTTTAACTCCTTGTAACTGTTAACTGTAACTTTATGAAGTACTTTCCATAAAATTACGGTATCAATGATTGTAAAGATACAACCACATTTGTGTTTGGTCACCATATTTGTCCACTTTTTTGAATTAACAGAGTATGGGGAAAAAAAACGTGAAAAATACATTTTATTTTACATTTAGAACAGATATAACGTGTAATCAATTGATGATTAATCATGAGTTTCCTATGTAAATAATGTGATTATTTATCATTAAAGAATGTAATCGCCTGACCACCCTAATGTAGAAGTATATGCATATATGCGTGTGTGTGTGCGTGTATATGCAGTATGACGTGGGAATTTAATTAGTTGTACGTTGCATTAAAAAAAAGGCATTAAATTAGATTTGATGGTACATGCATGGTGATGCAGAAACCTTGACTATTATGTATTGGAGTGTGACGATATATCGATATCTCGATAAATCGTGATGCTTTGTCTCCCGATAGATTATCGATACGCCTACACAAGTATCGCAATTATTTGTAGTTAATATACAGCCAATATAACGGCTCCATTGTTCATGACTTATTGAGCAATAACTTGGCGGGCCACTAGGGGGAGCGCCTCATAAGAGTGGCGGGGAAATGGACGCAAGTCTTCAGGCGAAGAAGACTCATGAGCTTAGTTTTATATATCTTATATATATTTATATACTGTATTATATTATGTATTTATATTGTTTGCTTATTTATATTATGAATTATTATTTAAAATTATTATTATTATTATTATTTTATGATTGGTTTTATCGTGGATTTATTATCTGAGCACTATATCGATAATCGCGGTATAGTCATATCATGAGATAATCGTTATCATGAGCCTTGTGTCGCATATCGTATCGTGACGTACCCAGAGGTTCCCACCCCCAATATGTATATTATTGTTTTGTTTTTGTTTTTGTTTTTGTTTTTTTTGGTACCAAAACCCACTAAATGCTATACGTAACCCTAAGGCATGACCTCTATATGAGCAAAATTCCCACCTTGACTGTTCCAAGCTATATGTCCATATCACCATCACAAAAAAAAAATATATTATCAAACATGTAACTCTTCCGCAGTGATTCATTGGCATACCACTAGAGGGAGCCGGCGTAGCCCCCTTTTTGAAAAATGACTGATGTAAAAGGGGTGTGATGAAAAGCAGCCCCGAACGGATGCGCTTTGCTCACGGAGGCAAGAGAAAAGCGGCGCCTCTCAAGCGCCGCTTTGATCAAGCAAAGAGGAGGCCCAACGTCGGCTTAATCTCATCAAATTTATCGGGTAAACAGAGACCGCCGCGTTCAAAGGAGCCCGTCGCCGCGTCCCAGCGGGGACGGCGGGGGTCCGCAACATGTCTGCTTGCCGCGTCTCGGGAACAACACTCCACTTTTTTCTTTTTCCTTTTTTTTTTTTTGGCTGTTGTCAAGAATGGGATATCTTTTGACATCTAAATATGATGAGATGCCAGCCATAAACTATTCTACTACATTAATTCATGATAATAATAATGACAAGAATTCTGTAGCTGTTCATTGGGAAAACAAAATAAAATCATATAAAAAAAATTAAAGGAGATAAATTTGATTATATTAATGTAATAAAATACAATACTGCACCATACCAATAAAATAAAATAAAGAAAATAATAAAAAAGAATATAAAAAAAATAAATAAATACAGTGTTTTTTTAAATTTTTTAATCGGAAATAAAAAAAAAGAAGTTTGTTTTATTTTTAGATAAAAATAAAGCAAATGTAATTGAGTTCAAGTGAACTGAATTACTTTATTTAATTGAAATGAATATAATTCATTTAATTATTTATTTCATGATTTCAACTCACCACCCCAATGAGAGCAAGTGGTATAGAAATTAATGATAATAATAATGATAAGAATGCGTATATCATAGCTGTTTATTGGGAAAACAAAATAAAATAATCTAAAAAAAATTAAAGGAGATAAATTTGCTGATATAAATGTAATAAAATACCGAACCATACTAATTAAATAAAAAATAAATACTAAAAATAAATATAAATAAATAAATAAATACGTTTTTCATCAGAAATAAAAAAAAAAAATGTTTTTTAGATAAAAAGATAAACCAAATGTAATTGAGTTTAAGTTAACTGAATTACTTTATTTAAATGAAATGATTATAATTAATTTAATTATTTATTTAATGATTTCAACTCACCACCCCAATGAGAGCAAGTGGTATAGAAATTAATGATAATAATAATGACAACAATGAGTATATCATAGCTGTTTATTGGGAAAACAAAATAGAATAATCTAAAAAAATATTAAAGGAGATAAATTTGATGTTATAAATGTAATAAAATACAATACCGATCCATACTAATTAAATAAAAAAATAAATACTACAAATAAATGCAATTAATTTCATTATTTATTTAATTTAATTTCAACTCACCATCCCAATGAGAGCAAGTGTGATAGAAAAAATTATGTATTATTATGTATTATTATTTTACACTTTTTTTGTTTGTATTTAAAATTAAAGTACCACTGATTGTCAGTGTGTTGCAGAAAAATAGATAAAAATCACACAATTAATTTTACTCATACCAAGCTTGTGTTGAAAAAAATAAAATAAAATAAATAAACATTCTTGCAAAGCTATTAATTTTGTTGTGGTCTGCTTGCCTGCTCATTCCTCTTTTTGTCCAGCGGATGGCGACATTGCCTCAAGAATTTTCCCACGGTGAAAGGTTCATGTCAAGGACAATATTGGGCTCCATTTACCAAATTACTCTACCCCATTTTTTATTTTTTTATTTTTTTTTATGTCTGATCATAAAATACGTCCTCTTATTGCTTTGCTTGATCTCCCCTCTTTGTAAAACGGATGAGAAAATAATGTTACGTGAATGTCCTTGCGGGAAATAGTTTGCCTTCATTTAAATTCCGACACTCCTTCTATATTGACAACGCGTTTATTTGTTGAAGTATCAAAACGTCTTGCACAATCGTACCTTAACTTAAGGCTTCAGTTATGTTTTACATTTATTATAAATGTTTGACGGCTCTAAAACCCCCTCACCACTTTTCTCATCGAGGCATTTACATTTTGTCACATTTCTATCCTGTTCAAACCTTCATAATTTTTTATAAATAAGTACATTATTAAAAAAATAATAATAATGCAAAGTTGCACAGAAAAATCTGCAAAACACAGAAGCCGTGAAAAGTGAACCGCCATTATAGCGAGGGAATGCTGTATACAGAAAACTGAGCACATTTAATGCAGAGGGGTCTCTATATGATTGATTATCAAAATAATATTGTGAAATTAATTGATGAATACCTCATCATCCACTTCTTCTCAGAACTCACTTTCTGAGGACTCATGAGTCGAATGAAGAAAGTTGGCAAAATAATTTTAGAAAAAAAAACAAATGTAAAATTACATAGGCAGTGAGGTATTATTACTGTCGTTCATTGCAAAGAACTTTGATTCACAGTTGTTGTTTTTTTTTAAATATTATATTAACTTACGTTTATTAATTATACTTCAGTAATTGCAAAATGTTAAACTTTTATTTTTGCTAAATCCTCTGTGGCTCATTTGAGTGAAATTATATATATTTTTTATTTGTCATTTTTTTATATATTGAAAGGTAATTGTGAATAGATTTAACGAGATTTTACTATTAAATAAACAATGATGGACATTTACGACCACCCAAATAAATGAATAAATAAGTAAATAAATAAATAAATAAAAAATTAATTAATTACAAAATAAATCAATTAATTCCTAAATTTAACAAATTTAAAAAAAAAAAAAAAAAAAGAGTACAAAAGTACTGAAAATTAGCGCTGAGGACCGGTATTGATTCCCATGTACCGAGTATTGGAACAGTACCGGTTCAAATTCATCTAGTATCTGTAAAGTCAAGTTATCGCTGTACTTGATAATTTTCTAATTGTTTTGTTATTGTTTTTAAACATGTCCGTCCTGTACTGCCACCCAGTGGCCTCAAAAGGTGTCATTTGCCAAGCAAATGCTAAGAGTTTTTTTTTTTTCCCTTTCTACGTGTGGATCCGTGACTTTGTTGAAGGTTCATTGGTAGTCATTAACTCATTTGCTCCCAAAAACGTATAAATACGTACAATTTTATATGTTTTAAGTGTGCCAAAGACGTATTTATACTTAAAAAAAAAAAGTTTTTATGCTATAGCATACAGAAGGCTTTGATGCAGCCTCTCAACTGTAAACAACTGTTGAAGAAATGGTAGTTATTACACAAACGGCCAGCAGGTGGCAGCAGAGTATAAGAGATTAACCAGGGCCATGAAAAAAAGTTAATTTACTCACAATTCTAAATTGGTTTGTGAAAAAATGATTAAACTTAGCTATATTGTAATGCTAAACAGAAACGGATAGAAATAATTTTTTTTTCCCTAATGAAAGAAGAGAGTCTAATATTTCTTTTGGTAGGTTGCATGTTTTTATAGTGATAAAACACAATATTCTGTGGGCCTTTCAAAATAAAACAGCCGGGAGTGAAGGGGATTGCTTTCTTTGAAAATGGCTGCAAGTGAATGAGTTAAACACGACATGTTATTGACGGAGTGGGAAAATGGAGGCCGCCGATGGTCAAGGTATATGGCGTCTATTTTCCCCTCTCACAATGAGTCGTCGGAGACTTCATTGATCACGTCCAGTTCGCACCGCAGCCAAAGTCCGCCTTTGTGAGCGTGATACCATTTCATCCAGACGCTTCTTTACAATCCGCCGCACATGTTGTCTTAGTCGCATTGTGCCAGTTTATTATAAGATGGCCGCCCTGGCCGATGACCCCGCCCCCTCCCCACTCCCCACTCACTTACCTACTTCACTTCAATGAGGCCTCAGTCGCAATCGTACGCCTTCATTCTGCTCGCCGATCCCTTTTCCTCACTTCTCTTGTTTAGCGTTTCTGTCACGGTCAAGTGGGATCTGTGACTGCGCCTTTTCATTTGGAAATAAAAATAAAAAAAACAGATAGAATGCCGCCCAGGGAGGTAATTAATGCCTTTTCCAAAGCCCAACCTTGAAATGCGGAACACTTTATTTGCCAGATAGACGGATGAGGTGAATAGAATGTTCGCGCACATCTAGCCCCCCCCCCCAAATTTCGCTGTTTTCGTTTCTTTTTTTAACCTCAATCATTTCATTTGTGACCTTCTCGAAATAACTTCCGCTTTCAAACGGGCCCAACAACACGCAATCTGTGTTTAATGAACATCTACACATTTCCATCTACGCCCTTGTGCGTGAATGGTCGCAAACGAAAACTATCACCTGGATGTAGGTTGAATTCTTGCATAGAATTCGAGAGAAAGTGACACACTTGGTGTCATTATACGGCAGTAATTGCTATGTAAAGGGGCTAATGAATTGTCCCCTTTCACGCTGCCTGTAAATGATGGCAGCAAAGCCCAGTGTCACTTTTCTGAAAAAAAGTTTCTTTGAGGGAGGTGTTTATTTTCCAAAGTGGATGATGCACCTGGCCCTAACTTTTTGAGGAAAGAATGTGCAAAACGTTGCTACTGTATGCTACTTTACAGCATTATGGGTCATGTTCATTTGAGGGAGGTATTTATTTTTCTTATGTGGATAACGCAAGCTCAAAAAGTCATTGCAATACCCATCTTAACTGAGCTCTATATAAACTTTTTTTTTCGTAGATAGGAAATGGGAGGTGTTTATTTGAGTTAGATCTTTGTTATGATGACACACCCAGCTCAAACTAGTCAAAGCAAGTGAAAAATCGTTCAAAATTGCTGAGTTCTGTATAAAAAATGTTTTTCCCCAGATGCCTTTATTTGAGTCAGGTGTTTATTTTTCTTTAAGTGGTATTATTAGAGTGAAATGCAGTATGTCAATCGGTACTAGTTTGTTGTGTTGTAGCTAGGCAAGGACCATATGAAAGCAATTTTTTCCTAACAGAAATATACAGATGTTTATTTGAGGGAGACGTTTATTTGTGTTACGCGGCTGGCGATTTGAGGAAATGGCAAATAGCTTGCGTTGGTAAGTACTGTATTAAAAGCACAGAGGGCTCAAACCTCGGATGCGACCATTTTGCTGGATCTTTGCGTAAAAGGGGGGCGGCCATTTTGCTGGATCTTTGCGTAGAAGAGGCAGCTATTTTGTTGGATCTTTGCGTAAAAGAGGCGGCCATTTTGCTTAATCTTTGCGTAGAAGAGGCAGCCATTTTGTTGGATCTTTGCGTAAAAGGGGTGGCCATTTTGCTGGATCTTTGCGTAAAAGAGGTGGCCATTTTGTTGGATCTTTGCTTAAAAGACGCAACCATTTTGCAGGCTTTTTATGTAAAAGAGGCGGCCATTTTGATGGATCTTTGCACAAAAGAGGATCCAGCCGTTTTACTGGATCTTTGCGTAAAAGAGGCGACCATTTTGCTGGATCTTTAAGTAAAAGGGGGACGGCCATTTTGCTGTATCTTTGCGTAAAAGAGGTAGCCATTTTTGCTGGATCTTTGCGTTAAAGAGGGAGGCCATTTTGTAGGATCTTTGCGTAAAAGAGGCGGCTATTTTGCTGGATCTTTGCGTAAAAGAAGTGGCCATTTTGCAGGATGCTTGGGTAAAAGAGGCGGCCATTTTACAGGATCTTTGCGTAAAAGAGGCGGTCATTTTGCTGGATCTTTGCGTAGGCGGCCATTTTGCTGGATCTCAGCAGCAAATAGGCTGTGTTTTCTTGTTCTTCTGATTGGACCCTCATAGGGAATGAATTAACATTTTTGTGTGTTTTTCTTCATCCCTAAAATGACATGAATTATAACCAACTTTGCTGACCTCTCTACTATTTTTTTTCCCGTTTAGAGCACAACCCGCGTTTATTTAGTCCACACTCTCAAAGCCACTTTCTTGGGATGTTGGCGCGGCGTTCGGTGCTCATCCGCTGTTTAAGGCATGAATATTCACAGGCACTTTTTTAATTAGCGGTCAGGGACGAGTCAAGGTTGCAGAGACTTGACCGAAAAACGGAAAGTTTTGAATGTCATTTTTTTTTTTTTTTTTTTTTTGAAAGCTGAGATGTAGTCTCTGCACCATTACACACTCACATTGTTGTAATCCGTCATGAAGGCCTCTGGTTGTTTTGACCTCAGTCGTCGTCAAACATGACAGACCGACAAGAGTTGGCTGCTTTAAAACAACCCCCCTCCCCACCCCTCCCCGTCGCCTCACTTGTTCTAATTCGACTGAGGAGCCAAAGCAGATTGACTCGTTTCATGCTTCCCATCAGTGACACCAAAGTCTGAGCACTCGCGGCTCGCCATGAAAAAGCAGCGCGAGATTTAAGATGTAAACAAACGGATCTTGTTGTCGTACACTTCCGTCCTTTCCCTTTTTTTTTCGTGGATTTGTCGCGTCGGGTGCTCATCTTTAATAACACACAAGTTTGCGGATAAGCCCCCTTTTTTTACTCCACCCAGTCTCGTGCTGAATCCATTTATTTTTGTGGGATTTTATATTTGAATGACAAGCGGAGGGTCAAAAGCAGGGTTGGAGGACGGTGTCACGCAAACGACGACGGGGAACATTTTCCACATTGGAATTGACGTCAATGCTAATAAACTATAGCTAACTATACAGAACATCGCGCCTTTTCAAGGGACTCAAGGACTTTGAGCTGAGTAGCCTAGCGAATAATATGTAAATGAGTGCTTCCTCTTGACAAAAAATGTTGAAATCTGTACGCAAACATGAGCCTTAACTCATATACTGCGGTTCGGTTTATATTCAGCAACTGCAATTCTATTGTTTTGCTTGTTTCATAGTTTGAAGTCTCATTGCTTGACATGAAATTTGTGTATTTTGTGATTCAATAGCCGATAGTACAAAAGTTTATATAGGTTTTAGAACAAGTCGTATATTGTTAGCCTAATAGCATCATTGCCGATGGAGTTTTTCCACTTCCTGTTCCGGAAACACTATACTGGCAAAAATAAAAAATTGTTGTTGTTTTTGTTTTCTGAAAACATTCAAGTATGACTTAGCCGATAATGCTAATAGGCTCATAATATTTTCATGATATAAAATTATATATTTTTGAGAATTTTATTTTATTTTTTACAAAAGTGGTATTTGTTTTTACTATTTATTATTATTTTTTGCCTTTTTATTAATAATAGTAATTTATTTTGTTTTATTTGCTATTTACTTTTACTTTTTTTTTTTATTTAACAGGAAAAAAAATCAAAACCACAAATATTTTTCCTAATAAAAAAAAAAAGTGTATTTGTTGAGGAAAAAAGTTATTTCCCTGATTTTTTTTTCCAATGTAAAAGTGATTTTCTTTAACAAAAAGTTGTCAGATAAATTGAATTTAGAGGTAATCTCATTTTGAGACAATAAAAAGCAAGCACAGCATGAATTACGATTAGTGAAATTGATGATGTGGCCTTTTTGCGTGTTCTCTACAAATGAGGCGACTGAGAGCAGATTTTTATTTTTTTTATGTTTTGGTCACTTCCCAGCATGTCCTCTAATTTGTGTCTTTTCAACGCACCATCAGTCATGTTATCTCTTCACGCTAACACTTGTCTATATCACCCACAGCTTATTTTTTTTGTTTGTTTGTTTGTTAGCCTGCAAATCGTTCTCCTATCGCTTCTCTTTCGCGGCCCCTCTAAAGTCGCTCGCTAACAGCGATCAGTATAGCTTTCAGACGCTCGTCTGGCTTTGCAAAAAAAAAAAAAAAAGTCCCTCCCAGGGTCCCCTCGCTGTCCTCGGGGCTCGTGTGATTGAGTGACTTGCCGTGAGTGTGGAAGGAGGAGGGTGGAGTGGGGGGGATGGCGCAGATAATAAGGGAGGGAAACATAAAGACGTAGGGCGATGATATGATAACATCCCCCCCCACCCCCTCCTCACTTCTACCGCATCACTTTCTTCTTCGCCATCCTACCCCGGGTGTCTTCAGCCCGTCCCGCACAGCGCCGTAAACCAGAAGTGACATGTGACACCCGCTCCCCAGTGATGTGCTGACAAGCGGGTACTAGAATAGGTGACATTTTTTTTTTTTTGCCAAGACTGGCTTAAGTATGGGGGATTCATGAAGTATTAATGAAATATATTATGAATCCTTGGCTGCTCTCCATCTCTTCCTGTTTTTTTAAGGTGCTGGCATTTTGCTTTTTAATAACGGAACAAGATTAAAAACAAGAGGTCATGTATCGATTTTATACTTTGCTTTCGTTTTTGTTTTGTTTTTTAGCTGTATTTGTAGCGCTTATTAAATTAAATTTAAATATACACTTTTCCCCCTAATTATTTATAATTTTGTTAGCCTCATATTAGCAATGCCAACGTCATTTAGCTTCCTGTTACAATATATATATATATATATATATATATATATATATATATATATATATATATAAATGTGTTTTCTAAAAATATTTTTTTTTCTTGTTTGCTGAAAATTCAATATCAATATCATTAGCCTCAAAGCATAGTTACCCAAGTCATATTTGAACACTATCCGAAAATGTTTGATTATGACTAAAGAAACTCTCGTTTGCCTAATAGCATAGTTGTTAAATCATAGTTTCACATTTTTTGTAAACAAGTAAAAAACACTTTTTTTTTTTTTTTTTTTTTTTTATATTGATATTAGCTGTTGTGTTTTAATTTGTTGGTTTATTATTAATAAAAATAATTAAAACTATGTTAGTTGTGTTTTGTTTTTTTGTTTTTTTTTGTTTTTTGTATTTTTCCACAAATATTATAATATGAATTAGGCAACTGTCAACTGTTTATATTGATATTATAACATCACTGCTATGTGAAAAACACTTGTGTCCATTTTCTTTTTTTCAATTTTTTACACTTTTGGAACATCTGCAAAAACATAAAATGTAAAAAAAAAAAATAGTGTTTTTTTTGTTGTTGTTTTTTTTTGACATAGCAGCGACGATAAGCAGAAATTTGCAAGTTGTTTTTAAACTTGTTGGTTTACTATCAATAAAATACCAATGTCTTTACTAAAAGTGGTGCTCTTTGTTTTTGGAAAACTTGAAAATATGACTAAAGCAACTAAGTCTGCAATTTTTAGCAAGCACATTGGTATTTTTTTTTTTTTTTTTTTATTGACATCTTTAGCTTGATAGCATAATTGCCAAAGTCATTTTCAGCCATTACGTCATCACCAATGTGCTTGTTTAAAATGGTGTTATTTCTTATTAGCCCAACAAATGACTGAGGCAACTATGCTTTTAGACTAACAATTGAATCCTGCTTTTTTTGTACTATTGTTGCAAATTCCAAGACAAGACTGCCGGGAAAGTGCTTGGGTGGTTCTGGCGTGTGCATGTTGAAATGGTTGTACAAGTGGGGTGGGGTGGGGGTACTCGCGTGAGGTGGGCGGGGGGGTGTTCTCATCAGCATGTGAATGTGTCCCCCGCCATGTGAAATAACAAAGTAACACCTCAATATATAGCGATAATGATCTGGCTAAGTCCCCAATGTGCGGTCGCGTTGTATTCTTATGCTAATAAAGTCCGCCGTGGGCGAGCGACAATGGTCACGTTACAAGAAAAAGGCAAGATAGTCTCCGCCGAGTGTATGTCCACTGCGCGCACACACGGGCAGGCCGACTCGCCTTTTGTGTCTCGCTTTTGCTTTTTTTTTTTTTTTCATGACAGTTTTCAATTTTAGATAAGAGCCCGAGAACAGACATCAAACAAAAAAAATGAATCACAAATGGAGGTCAGAAGTGAGACTTTTTCAAGAAAGTCCATTCCACTGTAGTCTCTAGTGTATTTTTTCATATAAATACTTGTATATGTTCTAAAAAAAAAAGTGGTGTATTTTTGTAGATACAAAATGTTTTGAGGTAAAGATGTGCATATTCCTATTTGTGAAAAAAAAAAGTCTTAAAAATGGGTAGTATATTAATAGTTAGTCACACAAATCGAGAAAGAAATACATATATTGAAAAGGTGCTCTAATTTGGAGAAAATACATTTTTTTTATTTTTTTTTATTTATTAATTTATGTGTTCATTTTTTTTTAGAAGATGTATATTCTAGGACAAAAGCTGTATACCTTTCTCGGTGGGGGGGGGGTGTGTGAGGAAAAAAAAAAAGTAATATGAAAACAAGTTTCAAAGAGTTTTTTTTTTTGGGGGGGGGGGGGGGGGGCAAAGACATTATATGACATTTCTTTCCATAAGATGCAACGATGTTCTTCAGGAAAAAGTTACAGTCAAGTTAAATAGTAGTGATTGTTTTAGAAAAAGCAAACTTTTTTTGTTGTTGTATTTTTTGTATTTTAAGTATTTTTTGAAGGCCGAAAATTGTTTCTGAAAAGAAAAGTCGTAGTTCTTCTAAGTAAAACTTGTTTTTCAAACTAAAAAATATATTTTTTTTTAGGCAAAAACATTTTTTTCAAGTGAAATAGTAGTGATTTATTTTTAGGTGGAAAAAAAATGAACGTTGTATACTTTTAAGAACATAAAAAAAAAGTATGCTTTCAAGGAGAAAAAGTTGTACTGGTAATTTATTTTCCAGAAAGTATTATTTTCCAGATAATAATAATAATAATAATAATAATAATAATAATTATTATTATTATTATTATTATTACTATTTTATTTTTTTAGTTAAAAAGTAGTGATTGTGTAATAAAGAACAAAAGTCTTTTTTGTGGGGTTGGTAAGTTTTCAAGGAGAATTTTCTCTCATTTTACAAGAAAAAAAGTTTTTGAGTTAAATAGTGATTGTGTGGAGGTTTTTTTTTTTTTTTTTTTGTATTTTTGAGAAAAGTTGTATATTATTAACCAAGGTGATTTTTAACACGAATTATATTTTCATTATGAAAATGTCATTTATTTTCTCGAAATAAGTTTCTTTAAAAAAAAGTTTTAGAGAACAAAAGTGAACTTTTACCCAGAAACTAATTTAATAATTTTTCAGAAAAAAATTAAAATAGTAAATTATCGATTGAGAAAAACATCATGTGTGTATATATATATATATATATATATATATATATATATGTATGTATATATTTTTTTTTTTCGGAAGTCATACTTTTTTTTTTTTTTTTTAAAGAAAAATAATTTTGTGCTAATAATAAAAAGCACATACACACAGACAGACCAAATCATCCGCCTTTTGTGTCTACTTTTTTTTTTTTTTATGACAGTTTTCAATTTTAGATAAGAGCCCGAGAATAGACATCAAACAAAAAATGAATCACAAATGGAGGTCAGAAGTGAGCCAGCTTCCAAAGTGGAGGAACAGGTTAAAAGTGAAGGTATTTCTTCCCTTTTTTCCACAAAAAAAAGGGGTGTGGGGAGGAAATGTGTGTGTGCGTGAGTGTTGGGGGTGTGCGTTTTTTTTTTTTTTTTTTTTTGGGTGAACCTTCTGTAGGTAGCCACGGGCTAATGGGCCGCTTGGTTGCCGGGCTTGCCAGGTAGGCTGCATTCCCCCCCGTCAGGAAAATCCCTCCTCCACTTTGCAGTAATCTCACCTTTCTCTCTGGTGCTGACCCGGGGAGGCCCACTTTATTCCCCTAGAACCCCCTCCCCCTACCTCCCCCCCGACGGCTCTGCTTTATCGATTCCCTCCCGCGAAACGACGCTGTCTGCCCCCTCCAACAATCCTCCCGTCTTCCTCTCTCGCCTTTACACGTCCCTACCGCGCAACCGCAGCGAGGAGGCAGGGAAAAAAAAATGGGCCGCCTTTGATTTTTCATTAGACGCACCTCCATATTTTAATACAGGGTTTAAATGGAGTGCACCCCCCCCTCGGCCTCCTTCAATCAAAGCCCTCCTTCAATTTGCTCCCTTTTTTCGTCGTGTCGTCTCTCCTCGTCGCCGTCTTCGGGCCACTCGTTAGAGGCCTCAAATGACTCGACTGCTTGCTGCTATCACAGAGGTGCAAGCTTGAAAGCCCCCCCTCGGACCCCTCAGGGATGCTGTTTACGCCATCTTTGATAGATGTTGGTCATTTTAAGTGAAATGGATGCCTTTAAGTAAACGCAACTCCAAAAAAACAAAAAAAATAAAAGACTCCTCACCTCACTCTTTGCACGCTTGATGATTTTTATATTTTTATTTTTATTTTTTTGGGGCGACACACTTTTTGCTTTTTCATGGAAGGAGAACACAATGCAAGCGTGGAGTGGAAAGCCACCAAAGGCGCCAACCTGTGAGCTAATGAGAGGGGCCCCCATGCTGTTATCTGAGGCGCTCGGCTCCTCTTTTCTCCGCCGTCGTCGCCTTTCTCTCCGAAGGAGGCTCTCTTCTCTTTTTTTTTTTTCTCTTCGTTTTATTTTTCCGTGTACAGTAGCCCCTCGTGCGAGCGAAAGCGCGCGGCGCAGCGAAGCCGAGGAAGTCGACAAAGACGGAAATAAAACAAACGACACCCTCCTGTGCTTGCGAAAAAAAATATTCAAGCGTGTTTTTTTTGTGTGTTTTTTACTGTAATGCACTTCTTGCTTTCCACTCTGGCTGGTGAAGAGGAAACAAAAAGAAAGAAAATATTAGATTAAAGTAAAAAAAAAAAATTTTTTTTTTTTTTTTTTAGAAAGCTGTCAAATAATTCTATTGTTTAATCAGATTAATCACATTTTAGAATTTTGATTAATCACTTAATTAAAAAAGGCTTCTTATCAACATTTTTTGCCTGCCAAATTTGCATAATAATAAAAAAAAAATTACCCCAGTAGTTTGACATGAACAAATATTATGAATGCCATACGCAAACATTTATTTAAATGCTTTACTTTAATGCATGTCGTTATGTTTATTGCTCAAACACAACTTATGCTGCCTTTAACATAACCGTCCGCTGTCAAAAATCAAGGATTATCTGCGGTCAAAATTTATAGTGCCATTAATCTGTGTTAATACATAATTAATGTGATAATTTATATATATATATATATATATATATATATATATATATATATATATATATATATATATATAAGTTGTGTTTGAGCAATAAACATAACGACATGCATTAAAGTAAAGCATTTAAATAAATGTTTGCGTATGACATTCATAATATTTGTTCATGTCAAACTACTGGGGTAATTTTTTTTTCTTATTATATATATATATATATATATATATATATATATATATATATATATATATATTAGCTAAAGCCTCTACTCTCACTAAATTGATAAATTGTGCGATATTAAGAAAAAAAAAATTAGACAATTTTGTGAATTATAAGAAAACATTTTTTTTAGAAGCCTTATTTTCTGGAATAAAATGTTGGCGCAGTAGCATACACCAACGAAAGAAGTTTTGAGGAAAATCATTTTTGATATGCAAACTTTAAACATACAGACATAAAAAAAGTAAATTTTCACATAAAAGTCCCCTCTTAACACTACTTTGACAGCACAATTATTTTCTTATCGAGTCGTGTGTATACACAGTTATGAAAATTTTGGCTAATTTTGATAAATTGCACGATATTAAGAAAAAAAATTATACAATTTTGTGACAACACTATTATGTTCAATAAACAGGAAGTAAATATCTTGGGGGGAAAAGTGCAATAAAAATTTTTTTGAGAAAATAAAAAATTCAGATAAATTGTCAAAAAAAAGTTACACGTTTTTGATTGAATCGTGTATATAGTTATGAAAATGTATATTTTCCTTGTAAATGTTGGCTAATTTTGACGAATTGTGTGCTATTAAGAAAAAATGTATACACTTTTGTGAATTAAAAAAAAAAAAAAACCAGGAGAAGCCTTATTTTGTGGAATAAACCATTTTTATATGCAAACTTTAAACATAAAAACAGAAAAAAGGAAATTTTCCCATAATGGTCCCCTCTTAATTGGATATAGCCAAATACAATCTGAAGGTGTAACGTAGGATTATGATGAGCAGAGTTTTTTTTTTTTCCATTTGCCAACATTGGCCGCTCTCCTCCTCTTCCTCCTCCTCCTTTTCCTCCTCCTTCTCCTCCTCCTCCTCTTCCTCTTCCTCCTCCTCCTCCTCCTCCTCCTCTTCCTCCTCGTCCTCCTCATCCTCATCTCGGTCTTCCTCGGAAGCGAGGGAAGGTGCCACCTTGCAGCGACTCGGTTTAATTGCACTTCACGCTATGCCAGCAGCCATGTGCGGCTGGCCAAACAGAGCACGCAACTTCAGGGGCCCCTCATTACACTCTGCCCCTGGGTATTTTTTGTCATTTTTATATACACGCCTTTTATTCTCCCCCCCATCTAATGAACTGTTTACATTTTTCTCCCCAGCTTTGCTGGCACACACCATTATTTGCAATTGTCCTTGTGTCACTCGTGGCTGCGGGCAAAAGGCACAAAAGAAAACAGTTGGAGGGCCGTCAAATGGCCGCTTTGGAAATCATTCAAACATCCAAAAACGCTTTTTTTTTTCTCTTTTGTCTATTTGCAGGGAGATTTAAAAATGATACTAATGACAGTTTTTCACACAAAAGGAGACCGGTGTCACGAAACAAATGGAATGTACACGACATTATGCATTATTTTATTTTTTTTGTGCTAGATATGCCATCTATTGTTTGACACGGCAGCAAAAGGAAGACGTTCCCTAAAAATGTTTATTCTCAAAAATATACAACTATTCTGCCAGTGAATATTAACATTTTTGTCTGAAAATTATGACTGCAAAGCATTTTCGCGCGGTGGCGCTGCCAGAACCGGCACTGGCCCTGATTTAATAATAAATAATAATAATAAACAAACAAACAAAAACATAATCTCCACTCCCCAATATATAGATATTGTGATTTAAAACATTACATAAGGAAATGTATCATTATATAGTATATGTGGACCTACCAGGACTCGGGTTCGAGTCCAGGCTCCGGCCTTCCTAGGTGGAGTTTGCATGTTCTCCCCGTGCCTGCGTGGGTCTTCTCCGTGTACTCCGGTCTCCTCCAACATTCCAAAGACATGCATGGCAGGTTAATTGGACGCTCCGAATTGTCCCGAGGTGTGCTTGTGAGTGTGGATGGTTGTTCGCCCTGCAATTGGCTAGAAACGAGTTCAGAGTGTACCCCGCCTACTGCCCATTGCCAGCTGAGATAGGTTCCAGCACCTCCGTGACCCTTGTGAGGAATAAGCGGTCAAGAAAATGGATGGATGGATGTGGACCTACCTGATTACCAAATTTTTATAACTTGTTTTTAAAAAAAAAAAATTTTTATTATACCTTTTTCCTTGAAAGAATATTATAAAAAACTCAATATAAAACTGTATCCACTGTATATTTAAACTTTTTGTTGAATATGCATGCTTTCACAAGTATGATTTTGTTTCCTACAAAATATATTTTTTCATCATTCTTAATTTTCTTTTTCGAAAATGTGATTTTTTTTCCCCCCTGAAAAAAATGACTTCATTCTCATGCAATTTCTTGAAAATGTTTGACTTTAAAATGTGTAAAAAAAAAAAAAAAAAAAAGTCACATGATTAAGACTTATTTCTCAAGTGTGCAATTTTTTTTTGAAAAAAAAAAAAAGATTCTACAAATCTATCAACATTATATTTTAACTTTTTTTTCCTTGTGACTTCTGTAAAAAAAAATAAAATAAAATAAAAAAAAATTAAGACGTGTAAAATTTTTTTACATTTTTCTCAATTATACACCTTTTATGGTTTAAAAAATAGACTTCACAAAAACACTTTTTTTCCTTGAAAATAATTTTGTAATTTTTTTGCAACAGATGTGCGACTTTATTGTCAGATTATTAATTACAATGCATGCCAAAAATATACAAAAATGCTTTTTCTTGAAACGGAGACAATAATGAGCTAATGTACACTGAGGATTATGCAAAACTGATTAGCATATCTGATATGAATGTTATGCGTGCATATGTAATTATGTTTTGATGGGTGACGAAGAATGTTTTTTTTTTTTCCTCTAAGCGAAGCAATCCATGTCATCCCTTCTTTTTTTTTTTTTGACATGACACCAACACCTGCGCGGCGACGGCGCTATTTTGACGGCGTTTGCATAAAGTTAAAGATGTACCTTTGTACTGTTCCCGCGTGCGCGCTTCTGGGAATAAGATGCAAAAATTCTCACCCAAGATTAGAAAAGTGACAAAAGACAGACCTTTGAAAAGGATTTAGAAAAAAAAAAAAAACAGGCCTTATCCTCCCTTATCTCGGCAATAAGCGACCATTCTTTTTTTTAAGATGACAAAGCCTGATTAATAAGGTTTATTTAAAGACGCTGGCTGTGTATCCATTTACAGTAGATATAAAAAAAAAATGTCCACACCCTCGCTCAAACGCAGTGCAGTAATAAATGAAACCAAGGTCAATCATTTTAAGACTTTTTTTCCCCACTTTTATGTGACCTATGAACTTTATAACCCAGTTGAAAAAAATGACATCAAATGAATGAAATCATTAGCCTAATAGTATAATTGCCACATCCCCAGTTAATTCCCCTCTCAAAAAGGTATTGTTTTGTTTTTTTGTTTTGTTTTGTTTTTGTTTTTCAGGTAAGTCACATTAATAGCAGAAAAAAGTTTTGAGAATGATTTCTTTTGTTCTCAACTCCAAATGCATTTCAGCTGTTCAAGAATGCTTTTCCCAACGTTTCAATAGCCTGATAGCATCATTGCTTGGGTCAATTTTGCATGTTTTTGTAAAAAAATAAAATAAAATAAAAAATAACAAAACAAAACAGGGTTATAGGTCACATTAAGTCATTCACTCGCAGCCATTTTCACTGAAGCAATCCCCTTCGCTCCCGACTGTTTTACTGGATTTGGACTGATTTTGCAAGGCCCACAGAATATTGTGTTTTTTTGCTATAAAAATGTGGAACCTACCAAAAGAAAGATTAGAGTCTCTTCTTTCATCAGGAAAAAAAAATGTTTCTATCAGTTTCCGTTTTGCAGCAAATAGCATTAGAATATAGCTGAGTTTCAAATCTGATTAGAATTGTGGGGAAACACCTTGTTTTCAACATGGCCCTGCTTGATCTCTTATACTCTGCTGCCACCTTCTAGCCATTTTTGTAATTACTACCTTTGCTTTTCCCGTGGGGCGGCACGGTGCATGAATGGTTAGTACGTCCGCCTCCTAGTACTGAGGACGCAAGATCGAGTCCAGGCTCCAGGCCTTCCTGGGTGGAGTTTGCATGTTCTCCCCGTGCCCGTGTGGGTCTTCTCCGGGTACTCCGGTCTCCTCCCACATTCCAAAGACATGCATGGCAGGTTAATTGGGCGCTCCGAATTGTCCCTAGGTGTGCTTGTGAGTGTGAGTGGTTGTTCGCCTCTGTGTGCCCTGGATTTGTTGGCAATCAGTTCAGGGTGTATCCCGCCGACTGCCCAAAGCCTGCTCGGATAGGTTCCAGCACCCCCGAGACCCTAGTGAGGAAAAGCGGTGAAGAAAATGGATGTATGGATGGATGGATGGATGCTTCACCCATTCTCTGCAGCCTTCTGTATGCACTAACATTAAAAAAAAAAAAGAAAAGAAAGTATAAATACGTCTTTGGGACATTTAAAATAGAACGTATTTATATGCTTTTTGGGAGCAAATGAATTAATGACGGGCAAAGTTGAACAAAAATGAAACACGGGTGTGTAAACTTTTCATATCCACTGTTTATAATCAAGTGTCACATTTTTCTGCTTATTATGAAATGTGTCAGTGTATTAGAAAGCAAATGGTGGAACACGTTGACGTTTGGTGCTAATCATTGGGGGGGATGTGTTGTTTTCCACAGGGGGAATCCGAAAAAACCCGACGCGCTCGCGGGTTGCAAGGGGGGGAAACGTCGACGTCGCTTTCATTGCGCTGACATTTTTCCCGTCCTTTTATACCTTTTTTTTTTTTTTTTTTTTTTTTCTGCCTTTGTAACTCGTCGCATTGCGGAAGTGCTTCACACGCAAACAGCTATTTAGAAACACCTCCCGTCGCCGTTTGTTGTTTTTGAAGACATTTGGAATCAATGGCGCTCGCGACGCGTCCCCGTCTCAATTACGGCGGCATGTCGGCGCTCCCCCTAAGTTGCACTCATGCCCTTTATGATGAAGCTCCACTTAAATGGAATATGTGGGTGTTTTTTGTTTTTTTTTTGCTTTCGGTTTCTTTATTCCGCTGCAAAATTAGGAGCACTTTTGCAAATTCACTTCGTTGATGCTTACTGTTGTCTTGATGTGTGAAATTGGCCGCAGTGTCCACTTTGTTGTTAGCTCAATGTGGTAGCAAAAGTGGGCACACCCTCGTCTAACTGGGGATGTGGCTTTATTCATTATTAATCAGACATCCATCCATCCATCCATTTTCAATTATTTAAACAAGTGTCTGATTAAAAAGTAAATAAATAAATAAATAAATAAAAATTCTGTGAAATTTGTGATAATTTGTTGCTGGCAAAAATGCTGAAATTTTAACGTTTTTTTTTTTTTTCCCTCAAAAATATAAGTTTTTTTTCCTCACAATATTTAACTTCTTTCTTGAAAATATTTGAAAATTCTGTAAAATAGTATTTTTAAAAAATCACTTTTTCTTTCTCACAATATTTAACTTTTTATCTTGAAAATCTGAAAAACAATCTCAATTTTTTTTAATTTTCTATAAAATTTGTATAACTTTATACTGAAAAAAATGTAGAAAATATTAAGATTTTTTACTCAAAAAAGTCACTTTTTTTTCTTACAATATTTAACTTTTTTCTTGAAAATATTTGAAAATTCTCAAAAATTGTATTTTTCAAAAAAGATCTGACTTTTTTTCCCCCACAATATTTATCTTTTTATCTAGAAAATCTGTGGAAAAAAAAATCTCAATTATTTTTCTGTTTTTCTCTGAAGTTTGTATAACTTTTTGCTGAAAAGAAAAAGTCAAAAAGATTTTTTTTCTCAAATATATCAGACCTTTTCTCACAATATTTAATTTTTTTCTTGAAAATATTTGAAAATTCTCTATAATTGTATTTTTAAAAAATCTGACTTTTTTTTCCTCATATTTATCTTTTTATTACGAAAATATGAAAAAAAAATTCTCAATTAGTTTTCTACGTCTATTTCCTGTGAAATATACATTTTTTCCGAAAAAAAAATACAACTTTTGAAAAAAATTCACTTAAAATAAAGTTTTATCATTCCTTCATCATTTTTTTGAAAATATTCAACATAATGTTCTTGATGTTATCTGTTTTTCTTGTTAAAAGCACTCATCTTGAAAATGCAGTTGTTTTGTTAAAATTGTTTAACTGTTTTTTTTTTAAAAGTATTTCCTAAAAAAAATAACAAATAAAAATTCCTCTGCATTATGATTTTCCTCAAAAATGTACAACTTATCTCCAAAATCTCTGACAAATAATATCTGAACTCACAAATATAGGCCTTTATTCTAATTGATATGTGGCCTGGATATAAAGGACTCCAATAATACGCGTGGCCTTATTATGCAAGTCTGCTGATTGTTGAGCTCATTTCAAACGCAAACTCAAATCCAACCAAATGGCGTCGTATGAAAGAAGTTGTACAGTCATGCTGTTTGTCTTTGATTGTGATCCCACCTTCCGAAACAGCAGCGAGGGCGCGGGTGGTGGGCCGGGCGGGGAAGGAAGCGGGGTGGGTGGGTGGTTGGGCTTGGGGTTTGCTGGCGGTGCGAATGCGACTCGGTAAACACTTTTAGCGCGTGCTCTGTCGAACGCACGTTCAGTTTAAGAGGGCACACCGACAACGTTGTTTTTCACGTTGCCGGGCGTCTGTAAACAAGTGCGCCATCGGCAGCCCACTCCTGCAACCGCTTGTGAAGTGGGTGTCTTATTTTTATTTTTTTGTCTGCCCCCCCCCACCTCCCCAGCCTCGCCACTCACACACACGCACACATTTTGGACACGGCATTCCCTGTTATTGTGCCTGTGTGTGGTGCAGCGTGAGCAACCCCACGCCACCAGCTGATGAATTATTCCCTGTCTGAGTCCCAGCATTGGCGTTATCACAGAGTTTGCCAGTGCACTGGGATGACAGCAGTGACAGCCCCCCACCTCCCCCACCCTCTTCCTCCAGGGCCCCCCTCCCAAGAAAAGATTTAGTGCTGACAAGTGCTACTTCCTCATAACAGACCCCCCCCCCCACACCCCCCGTCCACCCGCCCTGGTGACGAGATTTGATTTATTTATGTAGGCACCACCCCTGTGGCACAAGTTTACCTAGTACACTACAACTTGACCCCCCCCCCAGCCTAGCAAGGACCACTTCCAACAATAATAAAATTCACATTTGAACCTTCATGTTATGTTTTTCCTCATGTTTATGGGTCAGTGTGGCTCGCTGTGTGTTTAATGTGACTAAATCAAACATCTCCTCCTCCTTTAGCACCTGGTAAATATATTAAATATACCATAAATAATAATAATAATAATAATAAAAAATAAATAAATAGCAATGTCCTCCGAATACATGTATGTGTTTTTAATGTTTTATTTGTTTTTTATTTTTTTCAAGGTTTTTTCTCTCTTTTTTTTTTTTTTGAGAGCTCAGAATTGTTCATTCGGCAGTCTTATGCAACATCTTATCATCATTGCTCTCTATATCTTTTTTTTTTTTTTTTTTTTTGTATGTGCGCATTTTAACATTCTAATGTTTGATGAAAAAGTATTGTATTTATGTATGTATGTATTTATTTATTTATTTACATAGTTTTGAACATTGAACTGGCCAAGTAAATATTAAATATACAATGTAGGTTTAAAGAATAGTAGAAATAAAAAAAAGAAAAAAGAAAAAGCCACTCCAATTTTTTTATTTAATTATTTTAAACAAAAACATTTTCGAGAAGTTTGAACTTCAAAATGTTTTATTTTTTATTAAATATTTTTCCCCACAGGCTCAAATAACCCACTGTATGTTTAACACTACACTTTTGTCCATATCAACTATATATACCATGTAATAAAAAAAATATTAAAAGAAGAGGAAAACAATAAGGTCATACATTTCATTTTTTTATTAGATTTTTCTGAACATGTGTTTGTGACTCACTGTAATGATTAATGTTGAAGAAGAAAACCAACAAGGCCCACCATGCATGCTTTTGGCAGGTGCTGCTGTTTTGGTTAGCTAAATTGTGATAGTGTAATAGCTATTGGTGATTTTTTTTTTTTTTTTTTTGTTATTCCAGAAGTTGTTTGTGTGCCTCCCGTTTGTCGTTTGCCATTTCCATTAGGGGGCCCCCGTGCTTAAGGAATGTCTGCTCTGTTTCTTCATCTTCTTTTCCTTGCTACACCAAACAACAGCACTAAGCCATCTTTCTCCATTTGCCTTCTCCTCCCCCCCCCCCCCCCCCTTTTCTTTTTTTGCTTCCTCCTGGCAGAAAAGGTCACGTATCGCCTACAGTGACGAGGTGCGCAACGAGCTCCTGGGGGACGACGCCAGCTCCTCGGAGAGCCAGGTGAGGCGCTAATCAGCCCCGGCCCGACTTGGCCACCGACCGGTGTGAGAGGCCCGACTCCGAGGCCCGGGGGTTGATTGGA
Organism: Festucalex cinctus; assembly: GCF_051991245.1. Lineage (NCBI taxonomy): Eukaryota > Metazoa > Chordata > Actinopteri > Syngnathiformes > Syngnathidae > Festucalex > Festucalex cinctus. The sequence goes on along the minus strand of NC_135427.1, from coordinate 15,890,479 downwards.
GGTGGGTGGGTGGGGGGTGGTCGGTCGGGGTGGGCTCCCCTCATCCTCGCCAGATCTGAGGACGACGCCGGCGTATTGTCACCAAGTCATGCGGAAGCAACACTGTTTAATGCAAAGCTGGGCCGACGCGGGGCATGGGACCGGGCCAGATTGCCAGCACCCACACGCACAAAGCAAAGCAGCAGTTCGATACCGAACGGCAGTCGCACCACAGCTGGGTGTCGCCCCATAATAGACCCTCAAACACAAAATGCTCACATTTGCTTCTTCTGCACATCTGTTCATAAAAAAAAAAAAAAAAAAAAAAAAAAAAGCACCAAAAAGTATCAAAAGTAGAGAAAATATTGCTCGTTTTTATCTTTAGACTATTCAAATTTTATTAAAAATCTGCAACATTTTCCTAAAATGTCGCTTTTTGGCATTAAACAATTTTAAAATATTAATTCTCACCTTTTTTTCCCCCCTGAATTTAAATTGCTAAATAAGCCTTGTGTTCCTTCAAAGGTTGTTTCAAATATATATTTAAAAAAAAAAAAAAAAAAAAAAAAAGTTGCATAAAATTTAAACATTAAATGAACTCGGACCATACGTCTTTTAATTTAAATTTTGACAAAGGCACAAAACAAAACTTGCACAAAAAGGTCAAATCTGTTGATTTCATTTACACGTTATTAATAACAAAACACCCCAAAAATAATCCAGTGTACTCATCAAATATCAAATTTTATAAAAACACCATGCAGTATTTTCCATAAAATTCACTTTTAAGCATGGAAAAAAAAATGCCATTTCTTTTTGCCCATTAACAAAAGTAATATATTCATTCACAGCAGAATATATGATTACAAAATCAAAATTATTTTTTTGTAATTGGTCAACTCCAATAAAAAAAATAATTGTTGAAAGTCTGGAAGCACCAAAAAGTATCAAAAGTAGAAAAAATATTGCTCACTTTTATCTTTAGACTAATCAATTAGTTAAAAAAAAAAAAGTATTAAAAAAAAAGAAAAAGACATCAAAGTTGTATAAAATTTAAACATTAAATGAACTCGGACCATACGTCTTTTAATTAAAATTTTGAGAAATGCACAAAACAAAACTTGCACAAAAAGGTCAAATCTGTTTATTTCATTTACACACATTATTAATAACAATCACACCAAACTACTAAAAGTGTATTCATTAAAATACCAAATTTTATTAAAACACGACACAGTATTTTCCATAAAAAAAACAAACAAACACTTTTAAGCATGGAACAAAAGGCCATTTTTTGGTAACATAATATATTCATTTACAGTAATTTTGGTCCTATCTTTAAAGTGCAGAATAGGTCAAATATTTTATGATATCAAAATCCAAATTATTATTTTTTTGTAATTGTTCAGCTCCCATAAAAAAAATAATGATGATAAATTGTTGCAAGTAAAAGAAAAGAAGAAAAATACATAAATAATAAGCCTGTATTGCATGACCTTTTTGTTTTCCTCCTTGGCCCAGTTTCGCATTTGAAATTTTGTTCAAAGCAAATTTCTAATCAGGAAAAAAGAATGGAATTAAAATTTGGTTATTTAATTGCAAAGCAGCTATGAAAATGAACACTACTGAAAAATAATGAAGAATACAGTAACAATAAGTCACAATAGGTTTTGCATTTCAAATCTTGTTCTAAGTGAGTTTCATCATCATCAGTTTGAAATCATATTATTACTACTAATAATAAGCCAGGGCTGTATGGAACACGCACACATCTTTTGACTCATTTATAGATTGAGACAATTCAAAATGCAAAATTGCATTAGCTGAAAATAAATGAGATTATATTTAGAAGTAAAATACGGCATGTTTTTTTTTTTTTCCTTAACGTCCCCTTATTACCATTTCAATGATGACCCACCATCTTCCAAACATATGCGAGTGTGTGCGCGCGCGCCGAACCAGGCCGCGTAATTGATATGCATATTTTTCCCGGCAAATTAGCGAGACATAAAAGTGACGCGCACAAGTCGGAAAGGAGATCGGCTGTCACCGATGTCACGTTTGAGACGCTGACGGCCGCCCATCAAGGAGAAGGAAAAAAATAGCCCAAAAAGAAAGAAATATCCTGCCATCTCGTTTGGAATCTAATTCATCTTTTAGTTTAAAAATAGCTTTTTATTCACAGCTTAGGAAAAATTAAGAGGCGACTGCAAAATGATCAGTTTCAAATTTGTTTCACCCCCTTAAATACAAATATTGTTATTTTGAGCATTTATATGCAGGAAATGAGAAATGGTCAATCTCTGATTTTTTTTTTGCAGTGTTACATATTATTCTAATTTAAGGTAATAAAAGGAATTCCATGAATTATTAAATTTGTTGGATCTTATTACATTTGAATGAGAACTGTTCTATTTTTTTTAATGGGCTAAAATATAAATACAATGAAATTTATAAAAAAAAAAATAAAAATAAAAAATAAAAAAAAAATAAAAAAACTAAGCCAAACTTTACACTGTAATTTTAAAATCCATTGTGGTAGTATATAATTTTTTTTTAAGTGTTGTAAAAAATTCAAAAATATACTTTCTTATTTATTAGCTCTGTTATTCAATTTTGAATACAATATAGACTTGTTTGGTCAAATCAAATAGAGACTGTTATATAAAGTAATGAAAAATAATACACAGTATGGTAATGAGATTTATTTTATTTATTTTAACAGGCCAGCGTTGATGACTCTGTTTTCCTCCTTGGCCTCATTTTGCATTTAGATATGAAATGCTTATTCCAATATTTCTCACAGTTTTGTAAAAATTTACATCAAATAGATTGTTTCCTGAAAAAGAGGACTTTTTTTTTTTTTTTTTTACTAACATTAAGAAAGTAGCACAGAAACGTGTCCATGATGTGTATTAATATTAAAAAAATATCTAAAAAAAAACCACTGTCTTTATTAATAAACTAAACAATTTTATTTGATTTATTATATTTTAATTGACTAACATTACGAAAACAGTAGCACAGAAATGTGTCCATGATGTGTATTAATATTTAAAAAAAATATATATATCTAAAAAAAAAAAAAAAAAAAAAAGACACTGTCTTCATGAATAAGAAACTAAGCAATTTTACTTACTGTAATTTATTATATTTTAATATGTATTTTGAATATATTTGTGCAATCAATAATCATGAAAAATACACTATTGAGAATATACAAATATAGTTTAGCAATAATAAACCAATGTTTTATGGACTGTACAACTCCTTGGCCTGCATTTAAACATTTATTCCAATAATTGTCAAGTACTCACAAGTTGAGTATTTATTTATTTATTTATTTATTTTTTTAAAGAAATGTCTTCATCTAATGAGATGGTGGCGGTATGTGAGCGAGGGGACCAGAAGTTGGGGGCAAAGTGGGGTCAATTTAATTGCCGGCGATTTGTAAACCGGGGGCCCGGATGGTGCGGCGTCGTAGTCGCCCGTCGTCGCCCCTGCCGATCATTACGGCTCACAAATGTGCTGGTTACAAGGCAAAAGGATTTCCAGCTTAAGTAAATAGGCCAAGCGTCCTAAAAGTTGCGATAATGGCGAAAGAGCCATTTAATAGAGTCGCACATTTCTTCGTTATCTGTACGCCGGCAGAGGCGGAATTGGCACTATCACGTGCTAGGCACATTTTTATTTATTTTTTTTAACCCCCTCCCCGTCTTTTTTTTTTCTTCTTTTTTTTTTCTCCCACACGCATGCACGCACGCACACATAAACGCCACGCCGGAATAGTTTCGATTTCAGTCGCAGCAGAAGGCTTGGCCACGAGAGATTGCGCCGGTTTGAGCCGGCACCGACCAGATTTTTCCCGAGCTACAAAGGAAGCGCATTACCACTTGTGTAGAATTCCGTATTGGCGTAGGGGGGTGGTGGTGGCAGGGAGGGAAAAAAAAGAAAAGAAAAATCTTTTGTTTGAAAAAAAAAAATGCTGATTATCATAACAGAAAAATTGCAGCAGTGCAATTTTGAATGCTGGCTGGCTGGTTGGCACCACAAAAACACAAGACGACGAAGACGGCATAATTACGACATTCTCGCCGTCGCACAATGCGGGCGAGCGGCGGCGTTGGCCGCGCTAAAGACGCCGTCGGGCGAAGGAAAATCAAGCTGGAGGAAAAAAAAAAAAAAAAACACATCTCAACCAGGCTTTTGTGCCAGCCCTCCCGTGAGGATTTGCAATCAGTCAGGCGGCACAAACGAGCCCACAAGAAGTTTTGTTTGGTGGGCCATTGAGCGATCGTAGGATCTGCTACTCTCCATGAACAACGCCCCCCCCCCTCGACTTAGTGTCGATTTAAACTTTGCCCTTTTAAATAAGCCAACCTTGCTGTGTGGATGGAATTAGGTCACATCTCGTTAGCGACCGCCGGTTCTTTAGGAAGAGAAACATTTATACTCTTACGTAGCTCAAGTGAGTTTTTGTTTTTATGCAGAAAACCAAACAAATTCTTCGTGGAACAGAAAAGAAACAACTCACAAAATAGCTATTAATGAAATGCTTGAATTGAAAACATATGGGATAAAATTACAAAATAAGTTTTGGACTGTGCGGCTGCTATGCACATTATGGACACTGTGAGCCATTAGTGGGGTTTCCATCCACCCATTTTTAATTTGAATTTTCAAGAAATGCGAAAATAGAACTGAATGGAAATTGTAGAAATTCAAAACAAGGACCCAAAATTCACAAAAAATGTTTTTACGCTTGGATGGGGTGGATTTTGAAGCGTATCGAAAAGAGGAAAATGTAAATTTTGGCTATGGAATGAAGGTTGACAAGACCGTTTTGACCCGATATTACGTCAAACGTACGTTTGTAATCACAAAGCAATGGCGGACAATAAAGTAAGGTATGTTTTGGTGGCGATGACGAAACAGAAATCTTTTTGGAATTAATTAAAGAAGAGACTATTCCATTTTAGATGGAAAACAGCAAAGAAACGTTCCGGTTCATCAAGAATTTCAAAAACAAACTCATAAGACGTCATCGTACGGCACAGTCACTTCCTGTCCATCTTCTTCTTCTTTTAAATTACTGGTGGCTCACATCTCTATGGTGTATAGCGCCACCTACAGCGGCGGAATCCCCTGGCAATATTCGGAAAAAAAAAAAAAAAAACAGATGGAAATGGGCATTTTCACAAGATCCGTTTCTAATATTTGAAACAATTGGATGGAAACGCCACTATGATAGGTTATTTGTTAAACGCTACCATATTTTACCATCAATTACTTACGAGAATATTGGATGGTCTATCCCCCAAAAATGTTTAGTTGCCTATGACAGTATCAAACAAAAATAAGCCACGGTCATTGATTCCAAAATATGTTCGTATCATTTCAACTCGGGCTGCCCGATATTGGAAAAACATGATATGCGATATCGATGTTGAATATCACAATTATCAATATTATTGCGATATTTAACATGTTCTAAATAATTGACATGTTATCAAGCGGGGGTGTGGGGGGGTCAGGCTCGGCGTATTCTTATCTAATTAATTGTAATAACTTACAGGTGATACAAATATTGCACATGCCAATATCGCAAGTTTTCAAACGATATGTTTGCGATATGTTCTACTTTCAAATTCACCTTCCGTTACCCTAAAACAGGGGTATCAAACATACGGCCAGCGGGCTTGATCAGGCCCACAAATGGGTTTAATCCGGCCCGCAAGATGATTTTGTGTAGTAAGAAAAATAAAAATAAAAATTGTTATGTCGGACTAATTAATCAGGCGGCCACAATCAAAACATATGCATTTGTGATTTCACAAGCATTCCTCAGATGAGCAATGCAACTTGTACAATATTGTAAAAAAAATGAGCTCATACAAAAAAAAAAAAAAAAACACACACACACAATATTGTGTTTTTGTACATTACAGGAATGAAAAATAAAAAAATATAAATATATATAAAAATATATAAATAATACTAATACACTAATACAAGCAGTACAATAAATTAATACAATTTTTTATTAATAAAATAAATTAATTATATTTTTTAAAGAAATAAGAAATTAATAAATACAATAAATTGAGTTCCTCCACATATTGACTTTGTTCACAATTATATCATGTTCCCCTTCATCTGAGCATTGTCGTGGATTTTAAACATATAAGGGCCAAAACATGCCTTGTGAAAATTAAACTGCACTAAAAAAAACTAGCCACCAGAGGGTGCTAGAACTGCACAAATAGAAATCAACCTGACTGTTTTTTAACAGATGTGCTGCTTTTAACATCGTGACATGACAATGACGATATATTGTGGCAGTTTTAATGTCCCGATATTGCCATTATCGTTACATCCCTACTTATAACATCATTAACCGTTAGGCATTATTGTGACCCGTTTTGGGCTTTTTGATGGTTCTGACCAAGTCATTTCAAAATAAGATAACGTCCAGGGGTTAACTGCACCTCGCAATGCATTCTGGGAACAATATATATATATGCAAAACGGGTAGATTTAACATGTCCAGAACTCAGTGTTGCTGTGTTTCATTTGCATTCGTGTTATTTTTTGGATTAATATGATTACAGTTGAGCTCCGTAATTTAGAGCTGGTCCACAAAAATCTGCGTATAAATGATTTAAATTGTTTTTAAGTTATATACCGATGCAGCCCACTTGGTAATATATTTTCCTCCATGCGGCCCTTGACCTAACATGAGTTTGACACCCCTGCCCTAAAATATAAATGCAAACAAAAACACAAATACAGGGTGTTCCAAAATGGTTGACCCCATTCTAAATGCCCATATCTCGGAAACTATTTAATGGATCTTAATGAAACTAAATACACTTTATGTTGAAGGTCACAAGATTTATTGGTTAAATTTACAAAGAAAAGTACAAATATTTGTTGATTCTATGACAGATTTTCATAAATGTTCAATATGAGCGCCACCTCTCCCCGTGCCCGCGTGGGTCTTCTCCGGGTACTCCGGTCTCCTCCCACATTCCAAAGACATGCATGGCAGGTTAATCGGGCGCTCCGAATTGTCCCTAGGTGTGCGTGTGAGTGTGGATGGTTGTTCGTCTCTGTGTGCCCTGCGATTGGTTGGCAACCAGTCCAGGGTGTCCCCTGCCTACTGCCCAGAGCCAGCTGAGATAGGCGCCAGCAGCCCCCGCGACCCTTGTGAGGAATAGGCGGTCAAGAAAATGGATGGATGGATGGATGAGCGCCACCTGTGACTCTGCACACGTCGAGTTGGTATTCAAGCTCGTGCCAGAAAGGGCCCTTTATACTTGAATTTTTTGGTGCCAAGTCCTAATTTGTTTTGTAGTTGGTGCCTTCTTTGCAAAATTTGTGAAGAAGGCAAGCTGCACTGTCTTCGGTGACTGAGTCCGAGCATACTCAAACACGCAAGATGCCTTTTCTTTTGAAGTGAACGGCATTTCTTAACCTGAAAAGATAGAAATGCCAAACTTTACACACAAAAACTTGAACGTTTCTACACAAGCTGTGAAAATTTGAGGTCATTCAGACGAAAATTGTCAAAATTATTGGCCTACGAAATGGGGTCATTAACGTACACATCGTAATGCAATTTTTGCTGTTTATGTGCCCTTTCTGTAACACCCCAAAATTAGCAAAGTTGAAAAGTTGAGTTGGAATTTCTACAAAACCTGTGAATTATGGATTGCTTGCTGAGTTTTTATTATTTTAAACAATGTCAGCAGCATATTTCTGCGGAAGTTCATCCCTATGCGGTGCAAATGCTTTGCGTTTGAATACCAGCTTCACTTTTTTTTTTCCCCCCTATGAAATTCATTTTTGATCGACTTGAGTTTCAGTACATCTTTTTATCAAAAACGTGTATGACTAATTCCCGTCGCTTCCGACGCCATGAAACTCGACTGTGCAAAATCCCATTCTGGAGAATTTACCAAAGTGGCAGGTGAGAAATGGTAAAGTCCGTGTTTTGACACATTTTCAACATAATGTAAGCGCTATAGCGTATCGCGCTCCCTTTTCCTCCCGCAACATCATTTTGTGTGACTTCCCGGGTAACGTTAGCTGATCCTGCCAGGTTGCGGCTCTTCCACTTCCTTGCCGTTGTTTAATGTGACAGCGCGACAACTTGATCTTTGTTTGTTAGAAAAAAAAAAGTCAGCGCTCGGCTGCGTTTAGCGCGTTTGTCTGCTGATTTCCGAGCGCTCGGCGTGCAAACAGAAAAATCGTCAAGGTTAATTTGCGAGCGCCGCCTGGATATGTTTCCTCTCTCATTTTCCTTCTCCACTTTCTCCATCTCTTTTTGCCTGACTTGGTGATGCAGTTGATAAAGTTACGCGAAGAGGTAAGTGCTTCTCTGACTATTTAAATTGCTTTTCTTTTTTCCTCATCCCCTCCACTCCAACTTCCCTCCCCTGAAATTTCCATTTGCCCTCCTCGTCTGTTGCGCAAGAAAATGAAATTGGGCTCATTTGGACGCACTTTGGTCTGATTGAAGCGCTTAAAGGCCAAGTCAAAGATAATGAATTCACGAAAAGGCCAGCTTCCTTTTCCCTCTCAAACGTAAGACAGTGAAGAGTTTGCCCTTTTTTTTGAAGCCAGTCAGTTGGGAAAGTACAGCAACACTTTGAGTCCACAACTTCATCAGACAACATTTTGTTGCTTGTTTGTAAATATGTCGACAGATGAACTGTATTTTCCGTTCCTAGTAGTCATACTGCACTATGAGAGCTCGTGATATGACACATTGTGATATCAATATTAACTCATTCACTCGCAGCCATTTTCGCAGAAGCACTCCCGGCTGTTTTACTGGATTTTCCCTGATTTTGCAAGGCCCACAGAATATTGTGTTCTATTGATAAAAAAACATGGAACCTACCAAAAGAAAGATTAAAGTCTCTTCTTTCATCAAGAAAAAAAGAATATTTCTATCGGTTTCTGTTTTGCCGCAATTAGCATTAGAATATAGCTAAGTTTCATCAATTTTTACATTCTTGGTGAAAACCGTGGGGAAAAGAGCTTGTTGCAACATGGCCCTGGTTGATCTCCTTTGCTCTGCTGCCACCTGCTGGCCGTTTGTGTCATAACTACCATTTCTACAATTTCTGCATTTCTGCATTTCTTTGTATTTGAGAGGCTGCATCAAAGCCTTGTATATGCTCTAGCATTAAAAAACAATCAAACAAACAAAAAAACGTATAAATACGTCTTTGGGACACGTAAAACAAAAAAACAACGTATTTATATGTTTTTGGGAGCAAATGAGTATTACGATACTGTACATCTCAGTAGTGATTTTGTGAAACCAACACTAGTTCACAACATTAACATCGAGTAGGATGCATGCTGTAATGTTTGAGAAAAAAAATATTGAGATAATAGTTTGTCCGATATGTATTAGCGATAATGTAACATTCCAGATGAAGCTATGTCGCGCTATGCTACCCCTACTATCAGTACCAAATTGTAACCCTAACCCTAAAGATTCGATACATCGTAATATCAATATGACCTTTTTTGTATCGCCAACCTCCCCACAATACTGTAATAATTATCGTATTGCGACCTTCATATCGTGATAATATTGTATCGTGATGTTTGGACAACGTTACATGTCTAATAATAACCCTGGTGGGAATTGAATCCTGAACCTGAGAACTTGTAGTCAGACGCGCGATACGATACATGGTTAATGTCAATATTTAGATTTCGTTCATTTTCGGCGAATCCTGTTCAGGTCCTGCGAGGCACGACTGACTTGCTGCTTTTATATCGCAGGTGCTGCAATGTGCCGCCTTTTAAACGTTCAAGCTGCTTTTTTTCTCTCCAATCTCTGGAGTTGCGCTCCTTTTCAAAGCGATTTATAATTTAAGAGCGCCAACCCAACAGGCCCAGATGCTGTTATCCTGTTTTTTTCTCTCATTCTTTCTCCGTTTTATTTAGTTGTACTCCAGTTTGCCTGTCTTCCTCCCACACTTTTTGTTAATTTCCTCCTCGCCTCGGGGGTCAGGAGACACCTCGCGTTTACCTTCACCTGTCGACTCTCCTTTTCCGACGGCTTCGTCGGCGTAATCGGCACGGATCGGGTGCCCCCCTTTTCGCCTTTTTTTTTTTCCGACGCCAGTCTTCAAAGACTGCCGCAGCTTATACGCACTTAAGCTTGGCTTTAAAGAAAAAAAAAACTATACTTTTTTTTTTTCTTCTTCTTCACCCTTCTCTCTTCAGCTGCAAAACATGTTTAAATATTTAGCAGCCATATTCACAGCTGTTTGACACTTGTAATTCCTTCGTCTTACAAGTCCCAAACAAACGGCGCGGAAGATCACACAGTCAGTCTGAATCACAGCTGTCATCATTATTCACTTTGACTCACCCCCCTTCCTCCTCCGCCCCTTATTGAAATAATAAGGAAATCATCTGAACTTTGGAAAATGGTGATAGAAAGAAACCGCCCGTGTTTGATATTCGGAGGAAGAAGAAAAAAAAAAAACGAGGCAGGAGAGCGTAAAAGAAGAGATTTCTTTTGAGCTCCAGCTGCATTGTTCCGGGGCTTCCTGTTAATAACTTACAAGTGAGGAGCGCCTCGCCACGCACATACACACAAGAAACAACAACAACACTATTTTTGCGCCTCCTCACTAGAAATTGTAGGTGTCAGATGAAAAAAAAAGGATGCGCAGACAGAAGGCTTTTGCACTTGTATTTACACAACATTTATCCTGTAATGCATTGAAATGCTCGGCGTGAGGTCATTTCATTTCTTTCCGTCCTGCAGAGTTGGATTGAACAACAGTTAAAAAAAATATATCTATATCACAACCGCAGCGGTCCCACCATTTGTCTCCATAGTTGTGAATGCTGTCACAAGACAGCAAACGAAACGATACATAGTTTGTCCCACCCACTGATCTGTATATATATGAGTGGTAGGGCCCAACCGATTAATCAGGCGCCGATTATAAACCAATTGGGCCAAATGGCCGATTATTTCCCTCTTGAAACGTCATCGAAGAAAACCGAAGTTTCCAACGCTGTGGAAGTAACCTGAATGCACCATTTTGCTCGCGTAGCATTAGCTACGGAAGCGTAGAGCTGCCAATGTGGAGTGAACATTTTTGGCTGGCAAGTATGTTCGAACATACTCACAAATATGTTTGAACATACTTGCAAATATGTTTGAACATACTCGCAAATATGTTCGAACATACTTGCAAATATGTTTGAACGTATTGAAATAGGTTCAAACATACTCGCATATATGTTCGAACATACTCGCAAACACATTCGAACATACTCGCAAATATGTTTGAACATATTTGCAAGTATGCTATTATTTATGATTAAAATTGTAATCGACTGATAGCCCTAATATATAAACATCATGTATGTATTTATGTATGTACACGTGTCTGTATATATATGAGTATGTCATGGGCATTAAATTAGTTTTAAGTTGCATTAAAAATGGCATTAAATGAGATTTTCTGATACTTGTAGAAACCCTGGCAAATTCCCAACAATGAGGATTGATACTGTAACAATCCAATACAATATATTGACATTGATATTTGGCCCATCCCTAATATTGTTATCATGCTGTAAGAGATAACAACCAGCACATATTTTCTCCCGACAGTTCTTGTGAAATTCTTGATTTTAGAGTGCTAAGGACTTTCTATTGTCTTGCCTTAAGTGAGTTTTTGGCAAGTTCATCCCCCCCGACCCCCCCCCCCCCCCCCCCCCGGCGGGCTTGTGTCACTATTAGGAGCGTCACAGCATGTCATTATTGCATTCTTAGCGGCTGAACCCTCACCCTTTTGCCTCGGGTTCTTTCGCCGTCTAACTCGGGGCGCATTATTCTTAATGATCACACATGCGCACACACACGCACACATCCGACTCTGCCACCTCCAGCGCTACCCCCCCCCAACCACCCACTACACCCCCCCACCCCCGGCCCAGAAGGAAGGAAGAGAAGCGAGAGCGATTCATGGGGGGAAGAAGGCTTTGAAGTGGCTTCCCATTCGCAGCGAGTCTGCCGGCCGTCTCTCCCCAAGACGTGTCACCTTTTGCCAAGAGGGAATAGAAAAAGAAAAAAAAAATCACGTTTCCAATGGTAATGATAACATACTAATCACTTGGGCTTCTTTGAAGAAGCCGGGGGAAGTGCGCCACTCTTGTCAGCGTGCCCGTGCGCGCACTGCAGCCACGGTCGAGGTGTGTTGGGCTTCGACGCCGCGCGTCAATACGTCGCCCGCCGCCGCCCGCCGCCTCAGCTCTTCCGTGGGGGCTCATTATAGAGCCCGAACGCGGGGCTGTCGCCATCCGCCAAAGCCGCGCCACTCCGCCACCGCCTCCCACTTCCACGCCAAAAAAACAACTCACTTCCTGCCGCTTGCTCCCCCCCACACACATCCTTAGCCTGCCCTTGCTTTTAGCTACTAACGGGGGGGGGGGGGGGGGGAAAGTATCTCCGGTTTTTGAAATGACATCTGATAGAAGCCAAGGGAAGGAAGAGGAGTTCTTTATTTACAAGCTTATTTCCTTCCCTGACCAAGCTCGCTATTGAAATTTTGGCTTTCCCATAGTATCAATACTTTACATGAGAGATAATGAAACGATACAAAGAAATATCTATATGCATAGTATCAATGCTTACTTCGGTAGCCATTTTGACAGAAGCAATCCCCTTCACTCCCGGCTGTTTTACTGGATTTGGACTGATTTTGCAAGGCCCGCAGAATATTGTGTTCTATTGCTATAAAACATGGAACCTACCAAAAGAAAGATTAAAGTCTGTTCTTTCATCAGGAAAAAAATGTATATTTCTATCTGTTTTCGTTTTGCAGTAATTAGCATTAGAATATAGCTAAGTTTCATCATTATTCACAAATCTGCATAGAATTGTGGGGAAATGAGCTTGTTTTAACATGGTTGATCTCTTATACTCTGCTGCTACCTGCTGGCCGTTTTTGTAAAAACTACCATTGCTTCACCCCCAGTAGAGAGACTGCATCAAAGCTTCATCAAAGTATGCTCTAGCATTTAAAAAAACAACAACAACGTATTAATACGTCTTTGGGACACTTAAAACATATAAAATAGAACGGATTTATACGTTTTTATCATGAGAGCCAATGGCTCGACCGGTCACACTATTGAAATAATTGCCATCACTCGTATTGATATATTGCAATGAGAGTGAATGATACTAGGGATAGACTAATATGTTTTTCCAGGGCCGATATCTGAGATGTGGAGCCGATATTCATTTGTCGTAAAAGAGAAAATATTAGCGTCGAAACCAAACAAACAAAAAAACGTTTGTAGTTTTGTTACACCGAACATCGGAATACAGTATTGATCATTGCACCAACCAGTATTGTAACGTGAAAGCTAACGAAATGATTCAAACCTTTTTTTCTGTCTAAAACGATACATCATCATACATTTTTCACGGCAAAAACCCCCCCCCAAAAAAACAAGTCACTTCCTCCACATTCACATTTGCTTTCTATCTCCCATGCTTACCCTGGCCTGGCTTTTAGCTACTAAAAAAGCCTCTCCGCTATTTTAAATGACATCTGTCAAGAAGATGGAAGCCGAGCGGGCTTTCTCCATCCCCTTCCCTCTTATTGTCAAACTTTGGAAAGTGTGTCGACTCATTTCCAAGCCGCCTCCCCCGTCCGTCCTTCGTGTTTTTTTCCATTTCCTCGGAGTGATTAGCTGCTACGTGTTTTGACAGCCAAACCCAATCTCCAGATTTGACTTGTTCCCCGCCGTCCCCGTCGCTCATGTGGTGGGCATCAACCGGTTTCGGTTGTTTTTGGAGTGTCAAAATTCGACGCCGATGAGAGAGGCCATCAAACGGCGAGACCCTGTTTGGTGCAGACACGCGAGTCTCGCTTTACAGTCTGCGCTACTGAAGGCAGTCGAAATTGAATTGATTTGCTACCATGACAGCTAATGTAGCAATACAACTTTTATTGATCCATCTAGAATAACAACAATACACCGTAAAAAAATATTTTTCTTTTTTGACAGATAGATAACACATGGAAGTATTTTGGTATGTTGTCCGAACCAAATAGAGATTTGTAGTAGTGAGAGCAACGATTTATTCCACCAAGTAGCAACACCGTACCATCTGGGCTGACAATGTGATGCATACAATAGCTACAAACACATCACGTGATTAGATATTAGGGGGGGAGATTGCCTTGTATCTGGCGATTATTCTGGTGAATATAAAGGGTCAGTGTTCCGTAAGACATTTTGTTGAATATTTCCATCAAAACTTGATTTTTCTTAACACCCCTAAATATTTTTCTTTTATCTTTTTATTTTTAGTTTTTATTATTATTATTTTTTTTATTTTATTTGTTTGTTTTTTTTTAGAGACGGGGTAATATTTCAAGAAAAAAAGTCACAAATTTACCAAAAAACAAAAAAAACAAAACAATATTTGCAACATTATAAAGTGGCAAATTTGTGAGGAAAAACTCACAAATTTATGAGAAAAATTTGATTATTTGTGACATAAAGTGTCAAATTTGTGAGAATTTTTTTTTATATAACATTCTTCCGTGCATCATGCATAACGTATGAATCCTAACCCTAAGTAAGACATTTGTTGAATATCTCCATCAAAAATTGACTTTTCGTAACACCCCTAATATATTTATTTATTTATTTATTTATTTATGAATATTCTGTTTTTTCGAGACGGGGTAATATTTCAGGAAAAAAAAGCCACAAATTTACAACAACAAAAAAAAACTTAAATATTTACAACATAAAGTGGCAAATTTGTGACAAAAAAATCACAAATTTATGAGAATAAAAACTTGAATATTTGTGACATAAAAAGTGTCAAATTTTTGAGAAAAAATATTAACATTCTTCCATGCTTAAAGTGGAAACCGGACCCCGAAGTTTTGTTGAATATTTCCATCAAAAATTGATGTTTAAAAATCGATTTTGACGCATGTTGAATCGATACGAGAATTGTACACTGTAATATCGCGATATATCGTCGAATCGATTTTTTTCCAACACCCCTAATAAATATTTAGTCCCATTTCTTTTATCAATAATGTAGCATGGAGCTACTGTAAACGAAACATTTCTCTTCTAATTTATAGCTGTGTACAAAGTGAGAATCCATCACAAAATCGACACTGAACAAGTTTGGATACTTGGGGTGGGAATCTTTGACTGTCTCACGATTCGATCCCGATTCCCATTTTTGGGTCTGCGATTCGATTCAGAATCGATTTTCGATTCAAAATAATTTGATTGAAAATGATTTCTGCTTCATTTTATAGATGAGCAAATAATTGTCACGATCTGCTACAGCCTGGCTTGCTAATTATCACATCGTATTATTTAGCTCGTCTATGGTGTTTCACATTCTGAGATAGCATTAAGCTAGCAGACTTTCTACTCATATTTTCGCTCTTAAAAACAAAGCAAAAAACTGACCCAGCGATGTCTGGTAACTCTGAAAATCTCGTAGATTGCGGCACTTGCAATTGTCGCCCCGGAAACAAACCGCCTCAAAGTCGCGGCGGTTATTGTTCGGTGGCCAAGACGAGGACGCGGGCAGCCTCACATCGTCGTCATTGTCATCCCCGACATGCATGCATGCATGCGCTTTGCTATTCCATCAGCATACAAACACATTGTTACCCGTGAAGGTTATTGGCAACCTTGGCGGCGCCGTTGCGTCGGACACGCTCGGTCGCCGCGTTTAGGGGGCTGGCGACGGCGTTTTGTTTGAAACGCGTCCCAGCGCTTCTCTCTCAATCAATGTTTGTGTTTTTTTCTTCTCTCTTCCTCACACGTCCTCCATTTTGTTGTTTGTCGCCGTCGTAGAGAGCACATCTGTTGGACAACACAGAGAGGCTGGAAAGGTCATCGCGGCGACTCGAGGCCGGCTACCAGATAGCGGTGGAAACGGGTACGTATTCTTGTTTTTTTTGTGGGGATTCTGTGAAGGGATGAGTGAGCGACAGCATAATTGGCTCGCTCATATGTGAGGTGGGTAGAAATGTGTGTTTGTGTGAGCGGGGTGGGGGGGGGGGGGGAGGGGGGGGCAGTGTGGGGGGCGGTAGTGTTTGGCGGAGAAGTATAAAAAAAAAAACAGGTTCCTTGACGCCTGATGACATTTTCGGGTGCACATCAAAGGTGAGGCAAGGCTGGGAGTGAGAAAGCGAGCGACACATCCGAAAGAGGAAAATTCATGCATACGCTACGCCACACTGGGTGCGTCTTTTTCAGTGTGTGCGTGCGTGTTTTTTTTTTTTTTCCTTTTTAAGGGTCTTACAAAAATAAATTTCATCCAGATGGAGGAATTTCTAAATAAAACATCTCCCAACGAACTTATTAATACGGTTGTTTTTACCGTTCTATAATTTCGTCACCTCATTTGGTTCTTCAATAGGTTTAACCAGTTAGTGTATACAATTTTATATTTTTTTTTTGTGTGCCTGTGTATCCCATCTCACTTCCTCGCCGCCGCGTATTCCTCCGAGAGGTATCAAAGCAGAGTTCTTCAAGTGTCGTTCCGTTGTAGTTTTCCAGAAAGTTTGTCAATTTACACTATAAATGGCGCGCGTGCGACATTGACACATTTAATAATTCAAGTCGAGGAAAGGACCGCAGACTGTTGATGTTTTTTTTCCCCCTCCGCTATCGTAACTATTCGCGGATTCATAAATACGAGCTGCCGGATGCTTTAAAAAAATGCGCGTAAACCGCCGTCGTCATCCATACTCGCAAATTCTGCGAAAGCCCCGCAGAGCCAACTGGGATCTTTTTTTCCAGTGGAGCGACTCGACGCCGGCGTTAAGAAGGGTTAAGCATAGCTGCGCAAGTAGGACAGTACTGGACAATCACAAACAAATTTCGGACCCTTATTGCGCAACTCCCGAATAGTCCGAAGTCACCGCTGTCATGTGCTGAGGTTGGATCCCAAAGCGCAAGACACAAATAAGGTTTTAACTATTTATTCACATCGAGAGGCATAGAACAAACTTGACTAGATGAGAAACGAAGAGAGTTGCACAGAGGGACAGAAAGCAATAATCCGGCAAAACACACAATTCTCAGACTGCACCTACAGACAGTGAATCGATCTGATTGGTTTTCGCAAGTAAAGGACTAAAGAACGACATCACATAGGTCCAGACATCACCTAAAGGATTAAAGATTGACATCACATAGCCTAAAACTAGTTGAAACTAGATGATGGTTATACGATGGTTACATCAGTTCAAAACAGACACTTGACCTCACGGTCGTGAACCCACCTTGACAGGTCATGAACTCAAACTTATTAACCCCGGCGTGACATAATAGCGTTTGGGGGAAACCACATTTCTTTTCTTTTTTTTCTTTTTTTTGTTACGTTTTCCGTAAATGCAAATGTCATTGTATCGTGTCAAAAATAAAATAAAAGAGTTGATCACAAGGGAACTGTGATTAGCAAAAAAAAAAAAAAAAAAAGAAGACAAATAGACGCTGAGTGCTTGTGATGTAATTTTCAGTCGACCGCAAGTTGCAAAATGTATTTTTAAAGGTACTAATTGTACATGACGAATAATGAAAATATCAAATTTATTTTTGGCAAAATATTAATGTTTGACTGCCAAAAATGGATAAATAAGTAAAGTTATCCCTTTAATCAATTTGGAAACAGTCCTGAGTTTTGTGATTTACGATTCTACATATTATTTTCAATGAGTATTTTTAGAGCTGTTTTTTTTTGTTTTTGTTTTTTTTTTAAGCCAAAGCTAACTGTCGCATGTGTTTGCTTGTTGCTGTAACTTTCCTTTTAAGTTTTTTTTTTTTTTTCCTTCTTACTAACGAACTTCTATCCTTTATTTATGAGACAAACAGAAAAGCCTGCTTGTCAGTTTGGGGGGGTGCGCGTGTGGTAAATAAATAGCGCCGCGTGTCCAAAGAGTGCGCTCACTTGCTATCCCTTTGAGGGCTCTCACTGCTTTTGACAAGCCTTTGTTTTCTTTAAATACACTCGAGATGCTGAGAATAGTTTAAAAAAAAAAAAGCTAAAATGTGATGATGATGATGATGATGATACATTGTGAAGATTTGTCTTTTCTTAGAACAAGTGCACCCGCCCCCCCCTCACTTTTTAAATCTGACCCAGAAGCATCCTGGCTTTTTGTTCGCGGTCATTACGAGAGACGACGCTCGAGTGGGGAGAAAAAAAAGGAGAAAAAGCGGAATTTTAACACCGTTTCTTTGTTCTTTGAAATATTTATATATTTTAAAAAAAACGGTCTTTTTGTTCCACTTCTCTGTTGGCGGTCAATTGCATTTCTCAGAGGGCCACTCCCACATTGTGTGCAACATAATGACCACGTCTGGACACAGCTGACGCGCGATTGGAGGAATGGCTTTAATTTTTGAAATATCACATCGGTCTTTGTTTTCTTCATTTGATGTTTAAATATGATTTCAAGGAGGAACTGGCTTGCTGTTTTTTCAGTGGTTTCCTCAATTGTTGACTGTTGTTCGTACGCGTTTTCCCCATGTGACTTTTTCCAGGCTTCTGATTGGCTCAAAGAGGACTCAAAAAGGAGTTGTAGCGCAACCTGTTGCTTTAGCCCATTTAGCCTAGAACAGACCCCATATTATTATGAGAATATTATATTTATATATAAATTATTAACTATTTTATTATTACTGTTGGCCAAACTTGTTCACTTGTTTCAAACAATATCACACAAATACAACTTGTAGTCACGTATAATCATCCAATCTAGTCTGCCTTTCCCATAAAGAAAAGTGAAAACTATTGACGTTGCCTTTTCCTAAAAAGAAGACAAACTATTAAAGACTATTTAAAGTCTTAAAAATAAGATATACAATATAAAACAAGTTATTATTGTTGACCTTCCTAAAAAGAGAACCTGTTGACATTGCAATTTACTAAAAGACAAACTATTGATGCTGCACTTTCATAAAAAGAAGAGAAACTAAAGTGACACGTTCCAAAAACAAAGCCAAAGTGATTGTTGAATGTTAAAATAAAAGAAGGCAACCTAAAAGAAGAAATACTATTGACGTTGCACTGTCCTAAAAAGAAGACGTTCTTGATGTTGCAATTTACCAAAAGAAGACAAACACTTCCTGAAAACAAAGATAAACTATTAAAGACTATTTAAAGTCTTAAAAATAAGATATACAATATAAAACAAGTTATTATTGTTGACCTTCCTAAAAAGAGAACCTGTTGACATTGCAATTTACTAAAAGACAAACTATTGATGCTGCACTTTCATAAAAAGAAGAGAAACTAAAGTGACACTTTCCAAAAACAAAGCCAAAGTGATTGTTGAATGTTAAAATAAATGAAGGCATCCGAAAAGAAGAAATACTATTGACGTTGCACTGTCCTAAAAAGAAGACGTTCTTGATGTTGCAATTTACCAAAAGAAGACAAACACTTCCTGAAAACAAAGATAAACTATTAAAGACTATTTAAAGTCTTAAAAATAAGATATACAATATAAAACAAGTTATTATTGTTGACCTTCCTAAAAAGAGAACCTGTTGACATTGCAATTTACTAAAAGACAAAGTATTGATGCTGCACTTTCATAAAAGAAGAGAAACTAAAGTGACACTTTCCAAAAACAAAGCCAAAGTGATTGTTGAATGTTAAAATAAAAGAAGGCAACCTAAAAGAAGAAATACTATTGACGTTGCACTGTCCTAAAAAGAAGACGTTCTTGATGTTGCAATTTACCAAAAGAAGACAAACACTTCCTGAAAACAAAGATAAACTATTAAAGACTATTTAAAGTCTGAAAAATAAGATATACAATATAAAACAAGTTATTATTGTTGACCTTCCTAAAAAGAGAACCTGTTGACATTGCAATTTACTAAAAGACAAACTATATTGATGCTGCTCTTTCTTAGAAAGAAGACAAACTATTCAAGTTGCAATGTCCTAAAAATAATTAAATCTAAAAAGGGAAATTGCTGACATTGCAATTTACTAAAAAAAAAAAAAAAAAAAAGACAAATACTGAGTTAAAAACGTGCCAAATTATTAAAGTTGCACGTTCCTAAAAAACAAATTTGAGATGTTTCCTAAAAAGAAGACAAACTATTGAAATCAGACTTTCCTAAAAAGAAAAGATTTAAGCTTTGAAACATTATTAAATAAATGTTGGTATTTTGCTGCTTACATTGCATTTATTGCAAGAAGTTTACTGTTAAGCATTTGCAGTATTTTATGTTGAATTTTTTAAACGTCATTGTTCAAATGTTTCCGGTGACGCAAAACAAGTGTTATAATTTGCATTTTGTTCCCTTACTGAAGCAAACCGTAAAAAAAAAAAAGTCACATAGCAAACCGTGATTTTGAGACCAACCGTAGAGGCTGGGGAAAACGTTTTTTATTCTTGATTCTCAGCATTTCCATCCAAGTGTATTGAGAGCAAAAAATGTTTGCAATGGAAAGCTGCACACATTTTTTTTCCCCAGCACGCACCCTTGTTCTTTGTTGCGGGTGCACCGCGCGTTTGACCGGAGCAGGCGTCGTCACCATTTCAGATTGTGCAGCTGAGCGGAGGGCCTGCAAACGGACAGCCGAGGAAAGCGAGGGGTCACGGATTAAACGCGCGGGGTGAGGTCTTCAACCCCCCCCCCACCGCCTTCCCGCCTGCCCCCGCAACCAAACAACCGATCGACGCACCCTGCCGTCGGTACGAGCGGGACCTCGGCGGGATCTTTTCTTGGATGAGTCGGACGCCAGTGACGGGCGGGTCAGGGTTCGCGTGGCAGGAGAGAAACTCAAGACGAAAAGTCACGTGTCCTGGCGTGTAGGCAAGGAGAGCCGCAGTTGCCGATGTGCGTTCAGCCGTTTATTGAACAGGATAAGAAGGCAAATTCACAAATAAAAAATGAAAAGCATCGAGGCTTTGTTGTGAGTTGGTTGGCCCCAATGTGCAGTAAAATAACACGTATCTGGTTACAGTGGAGACGTTCCGTTTGCCGTTTACGGGTTCACCTATTTGCTGATTTATTTATTTTTTGGTTTTGAGAATCTCACCTGGTTATTTGTGGTATCTTCTTAGGGATGCACGATAATATTGGTGGCCGATAATTATTGGCAATTATCGACCAATTTTATGTCACACAGATAAATAAAGAAATCGCCAATAATTATCGGCAATTATCGACCAATTTGACGAGAAGTCTATCCCATTCATCAATTCGACTTAAAATTGATTTTTTGTCCGCACAACCCTTGTGAGGAACAAGCGGTTCAGAAAATGGATGGATTGATGTATTTTTTGTCTTTTGTTTATAGGTGCATGATACTATAGATATTAGTGTGAATTATCCAAAATTCAAGTTATGCAGATATGTGAGAAGAATCATTTATAGCACGTACTGTGTTTGACATAATTTTTTGCATTTAAGTTATTTATTGTCTAAATGGTGAAAAATAATCAAAATGTATGATTGCTCACAATATAAAATTATAAAAAAAGACTATTTACTTTGGCCTTAGGATATTTTTTGTCGAATGATGAGGAATGGAAATGATTGTTATCCATTTTGGTATACGGCAATAATAAATTGAACTAGACTAAGTGCAATTTCTGGAGAAATTGCGTGGGAATGCTGAAAGCTGAATGCTAAGCTGATGCTTATGAAGTAAATTGAAAGACAAATTATGTGAAAATTACAAAGTTTTCATTGAAGTTGAAAGATAAAGGAATACATAGAACTGAGCAGTATCACAGAGCTGGTAATGATGAACAGTTGTATGTATGGACGTGGGCGTGGAAAGTGGGACTTAGAAAAAGTTCATTGTCAGTCCCATTGAAAACTAGATTTAGTGCAATTTCTGGAGAAATTGCGTGGGAATGCTGAAAGCTGAATGCTAACATTTTGAATGCATGTGGAATGCTTATGAAGTAAATTTTGAGAGAAATTATGAAATTATGACCTCCTGGTTACTGGGCAATGCACTTTACCAACTGTGCCACCAAGCAGTATCAGACAACTGGTAATGATAAGTTATGTGGGCGTAAAAAGTGATACTTTGAAAAAGTTCAATGTCTGTCCCATTGAAAATGAACGGGGAAAAGTTGATATTAAACGTTAAATTGTGTAAATACTGCAAGTAATGTGGAATCAGACGATATATACCCTGGGAGGCGTAAATTTTTTAAGCTAGTTTGTAATTTGAAGTATTATGTGGAGAAGAAGTGTGGAGAAGAAAAATCACAATAACATATGTGGGAATGCTACAATGAATGGGGAAAAGTTATTTAATGTAAAATTGTGCGAGTACTGTAATTAACGGGGAATCAGACGATAATGCGCGAATTTTTGAAGCAAGTTGAAATTTGAACAGTGCAAATCGGAAGTATTATGTGGGAGTTGTTTGGCAGCAATCAGTAGTGTGAAAAAAAAAATGCAGCTTATTCGGGATTGATTTCACTCCTTTTTCGATAACCCGAGCAGTTCGTGTTTTGGGGCCTCTGGGGGCCCCACTCCCCCCTTCCAAAGTTTACGGCGTGCCAGGTAGAGAGGAGCACTGCGGGCCATCAACTTTATTAGCATGGCAGATAAGCTGATTAGAGCTTGTCAATCAAAGGACTCACAATCACAATCGAGCTTGTGAGTGGAGGGAGGGGGGGCACTTTGTTTCTTTCTGTCCTCCTTTCCTGTTTCACTCTCTTGATTCTTTTTTTTTTTTTTTTTGTCATAAATCATTGAAGCGAGCAACAAAGTGGCGGCGGTAGCGGAGGCTAAGCTAAGCGAGGATGCTGTGATGATGTGACGACGCTATTAAAGGCCGCACCGGCTTGTTTTCAAGCGTTTTGATTCGGGGCGGTGATGCTATTAGACGACGAGGGGGAACAGGCGGAGGTTCGGATGAGTCGGCGCCACACCGAATCATTCGGCGGCGG
Source organism: Festucalex cinctus (assembly GCF_051991245.1). Taxonomy (NCBI): domain Eukaryota; kingdom Metazoa; phylum Chordata; class Actinopteri; order Syngnathiformes; family Syngnathidae; genus Festucalex; species Festucalex cinctus. The sequence continues at coordinate 15,867,503 of NC_135427.1, read as the reverse complement.
CGGCCAGAACACGAAAACAAAATGACAAATAAATATGGCGTTTACAACAATTTGTGGTCGTCAGGGATTCCCAAAATGGGCTGAGCGCGACAATAAAAGTGGACGGAAAGTCGGGCTATTTGTTGGGCATCAGAGACCAACCACAAGCCCCACCAACCACCAATATTTCAATTTCTGTCAAGTGAAATTATACTGGAGTCATACGCCTTTAATACGCTGTACGGCTGGCTTAAAAAAAAAAAAAAAAAAAAAAAAAAAAAGGGCATAATCTACATCAAATCGATTTTCCTTTTTGAATGAGATATCGATTCATAAAACCATTAAACTCAACTGAACACAATTTTTTTTGGTATATAAGTAAATAAAGTTTCAGTAAATTAATAACAAGAAGTAGGTGAATGAATAAATTAATAAATAAATAGATAAATAAATAGAATAAATTATTATTTTAATCTCCTCTTCCCATAAAAATTCATAAGAAAATAGAATTTTAAAGGTTGAATATTTTTTTTCTTTTCCTTCTCTCTTGAAATTTACAGTTCACATGAATCTTAAAGTATTTTCTCACATAATAATAATAATTATTATGTAAATAAATAAATAAATAATAATAATAATAATAATAATAATAAAAGAAATGATCAATAAATAATAATCACAAATAAATATAATATAAATATATAATATATAAATATATTGCATATGATATATAAATATAGATAAAAAATAATAAAAATAAATAATATATAATAATAATAATAATAATAATAATAATAATAATAATAAAACTAAGCTCATGACTCTTCTTCGCCTTGCATCCATTTTTCCGCCACTCTTATGAAGTGCTCCCCCTAGAGGGCCGCCAAGTAATTGCTCAATAATTAATGAGCAATGGAGCCGTTATAGTGGCTGTTTATTCGTATCGATAATCTATCGGGAGACAACGTATAACGATTTATCGCTACAGTGTTCCCTCGTTTTCCGCTGGGGTTAGGTTCCAAAAAATACCCGCAATAAATGAAATCAGCGAAGTAGTTAGCTTTATGTTTTACAACTCTTATAAATGTTTTAAGGCTCTAAAATCCCCGACCGCACAATTTATACACTTTTCTCATTGAGGCATTTACATGTTCTCACATTTCTCTCTTGTTCAAACATTGACAATGTTCAAACCTTCATAAATGTTATAAAATGGGTATATTACTGTAAAAAAAATATGCAAAATTGCACTTAAAAAAAATCTGCGATACAGCGAGACCGCGAAAAGTGAACTGCGTTATAGCGAGGGAAGACTGTATATCGATATATCGTCACACTCCTATACCCAGCACTAATACTGTATTCTCCGCATCTGCTTCCATTGGTGCTGCTGTTTTGGTTAGCGAACTTGCAGAGATGAACTCAGCCACATGTATTTTAATTTAAAAAATTTTTTTTTACTCTTCAAGGTCTGTCTAACTTGAGGAAGGTGTTCATTTTCTCAAATTGAAGACTAAATTGGAGATTCCTCAGGGATGGTGATACAGCGAAGAGGTTTTAAGCATCCGTCTTGAAAAGTTGATCTCTGCAGCTAATATCTTCTAGTCAATCACATTTCCACCATCCGGAAGTATCCATGCGGTGATAATTTACAAACATTCTAAAAAAAAAAAAAAAAAGTCTGTTGCCGCTGAGGATTTTTCGCAAAGCTGGAGTCTGTTGATTCAGCTCTTCCCGTCCCATTGAGGGGTCCGTATGCTAGCTGGCCTTTGTGTACTGACGGCCTTTTGTCCGGCGCCACCTCAGCTAGCACTGTTGAAGCGTAAACAAGTTTTTTTGTTTTTTTTTGCCCCTAAATCCCCGCGGCACCGCTCAGTCCGAGGGTGTCAAAGATAATGGCGATTTATTGCAGCGCTCGGCTTTCTCGGTGCCCCCTTTGCGCCCCCTTTCCCAAATCGCCCCGCCGTCCCTTCCCTCCTCAAACAGATTAAAATTAAGCCGTAAAAACATGTGAGGACGGAATTAAACACATTTAGCCAGTCTCCTCGTCCCACATCCCATTTTCGCTCCGGCTGATCCCCGCCGCCGAAAAAGGAAGAGAAAAAAAAAGGGACGATGCGGCTTCAATTTTAATGACTGGTGACCATTTTTTATTTTTTTTGAAGTCAACATGAAAAAAAAAAAAAAGAGGCGTGCTCTCGCTTGCCGTTTGTGGTGGCTCTAGATACGGCGGGGGCCGAGACTGGGGGCCCGTGATTGGCGGGGGTACACGCGCCGCCGGGCTCGGACTCCGGGGCTCCTCGATAGCATCGGTGTCATTTTCCTCTTCTCGATAAGACGCCTTGCTGACAAGGTCCGATTAGGAGGGGTGGTGGTGGGCAATAATTACAGCGTTGCCTTTTATCCGGCGATAAACAGCACACCCGCGGCTGGATTTTTTTTTTTTTTTTAAGAGCTGAAGCATATACATTCAGGAAATAGAGTTAACTAAATTTGAAGAAAAACACACTTACCCCCCTTCCCTCAACCCTCCCTCCCCTTCAAAACATTTTTTTTTTCTTTTTCCGAGGCCTCCTTTTCTCGGCGCAAAAAAAAATCCAAGCTGTGAAATATTTACGTCCTCGCTCTGGGCGCCATTAATCTAACAATTATCAAATGACGGCGTATTCCGTGTGAACGCACAATGCTACATTGTACCAAAAGAGTCATTTATTATGCTATACCTCAAGGAGTGTCCTTTTTTTTTTTTTTTAAACAGACGAATGAAAAGAGAGCTCCTCGGAATATGCAAACCACAATGTGGAACACAGAGAATAAACAGCGAGTGTGCGGGGGGGTTAGAGTCATGAAATAGATCATCTGTATGAATTATAAAGAAATGGCAGGTGGCACAAAACTTGGAAAAAAAATGTTA